>NW_026575880.1:0-157500 GCF_028641065.1 Leucoraja erinaceus | reverse complement strand
AGGAGGGAGGGGAGGGAGGGGGAGGAGGGAAGGAGGGGGGAGAAGGGGGGGGAGAAGGAAGAGAGAGGGAGGGAGGAGGGGGGAGGAAGGGGGGAGAGAGATGGAGGGAAAGAGAGGGAGGAGGGAGGGAAGAGAGGAAGATGAGGGGGGAAGGGGGAGAGGAGGAGAGGGGGAGATGGAGGGAGAGGATGGAGGGGAGAGGAGAGGAGAATGGAGGAGAAGGAGGGGAGAGGGGGGGAGGAATGGAGGGGAAAGAGGAAGGGGAAGGAGGGGGAGAGAGGGGGAGAGAGGGAGGGAGAGAGAGGGGGAGAGAGGGAGGGAGAGGGAGAGGGAGGGGGAGCTAGATAGATAGATAGATAGATAGATAGATAGATAGATAGATAGATAGATAGATAGATAGATAGATAGATAGATAGATTATAGGAGGGGGAGAGACTGGAGGAGGGAGAGGGGGAGGGGTAGAGAGAGGGAGGGAGGGGGAGAGAGAAAGGGGAGGGGAGGGGGGAGGGGATGAAGGAGAGGGGGGGGGAGGGGAGGGGGGGAGAAGAAAGGAGGGGGGAGGAAAGGGGAGAGAGGAAAAATTTTAGGGGGGAGGAGAGGAGGAGAGGAAAGAGAGATGGAGGGGAGAGAGGAAGGGAGGAGGAGGGGGGAGGAAGGGGAGGAGAGGAGAGGGGGGGAGAGGGGAGGGGAGGAGGGTAGAGGAAGGCAGAGGGGAGGGGAGGAGAGGAGAGGAGAGGAGAGGAACGGAGAGGAGAGGAGCGGAAAAATCAGGTGAGGAGAGGAGAGGAATTAATATGGGAGGAGACGGGGGAGGAGAGGAGAGAAGAGGGAGGGGAGGAGGGAGAGAGGGAAGAGGAGGAGGGAGAGAAGGAGGGGGGGAGGGGAGAGAGGAGATGGAGGGGGGAGAGGAGGGGAAAGATGGAGAGGAGAGGGGAGGGAGGGGGAAAGAAGGAGGGGAGAGAAAGGGAGAGAGAGGAGGAGGGGGAGATAGGGAAAAAAGGAGGGAGGGGGAGGAGGAAAGGAGGAGGGAGAGGGAGGGGGAGGGAGGGGGAGGGGAGGAGGAGAGGAGAGGAGAGGGAAAGAGGAGGGGATAATGAGGAGAGGGGGGGGGAAGAGGAGAGGAGGAGAAAGGAGGGGGAGAGGAAGAGGGGGAAGGGAAAGAGGGAGGGAGAGGAGGAGGGGAGAACGAGGGGAGAAGGAGAAAGAGTGGAGGAGAGGAGAGGAGGAGATGAGGAAGGGAGAGGAGGAGGGGGGAGAGGGAGGGGAGAGAAGGAGGGGGAGGAAGGGAGGAGAGGGGGAGAGGAGATGAGAGGAGGAGAGAAGAGGATGAGGAGGGGAGGAGATGGGGGAAAAGAATGAGGGGAGAAGAGGGAGGAGGGGAGGAGAGGGGGGAGGGGGAGAGGAGGGGGAGAAGGAGGAGGATGGAGGGGAAGAGATGGAGAGAGGAGGGAGAAGAAGGAGAGGGGGAGGGGAAGGGGAGAGGGGGAGGAGATAGGAGGGGAGAGAGGGGGAAAGAGATGGAGGGGAATGGAGGGAGATGAGGGGGAGGAGGAGGGGGAGATGGAGGGAGGAGGAGAGGGGGAGGGAGAGGGGGAGAGGAGGGGGAGAGGGAGAGGGAGAGGAGGGAGAGAGATGGAGGGGAGGGAGGAGAGAAGAAGGAGGGGGAGGGGGAGAAGGGAGGGGAGAGGGAGGGGAGAGAGGAGGGAGAAGAGGAGGGGGAGGGAGGGGGAGAGGGAGGAGAGAGGGAGAGGAGAGAAAGGGGGGGGGAGAAGAAAGGAGGAGAGGGTGGGGAGAGGAGGGAGGGAGGGGGAGGGGAGGGAGGAGGGGAGGTGGGAGAGAGGGAATAAAAGAGGAGAGAGAGTGGGGGAGAGAGGGAGAGAAGGGGAGATAGAGAGGGAGGGAGGAGGGGGGGGGGGAGGGGAGAAGGAGAGGAAATGGGAGAAAGTGAGGGGGAGGAGGGGGGGGGGAGAGAGGAGAAGGAGGGGGAGATGAGAGGAGAGGAGGAGGGAGGGGGATGGAGGGGGATGGAAAAGAGAAGGGGGAGGAGGGGGGAGGGGAGGGGGGGAAGAGGAGAGGGGGAGGGAGGGGGAAGGGAGGGAGAGGGGGGGATGGAGGGGAGACAGATGGAGAGAGGAGGGGGAGGGGAGATGGAGGGAGAGGAGGAGGGGAGGGAGATGGAGGGGAAGAGGAGAGGAGATGGAGGGGGAGAGAAGGGGAGGGGAGAGAGGAGGAGGATGGGAGGAGAGGAGGGGGGGATGGAGGGGGAGGGGAGAGAAGAGGGAGGGGAGGGGAGGAGGGGGAGATGGGAGAGGGGATGGGGGGAGGATGGGAGAAGGAGAAGGGGGGGGAAGAGGAGAGGAGAGGAGAAGGAGGAAGGGGAGGGGAGAGGAGAGGAGAGGGAGAGAGAGGAGGGGGGAGAGATGGAGGAGGAGGAGGGGGGATAGGAGAGAGAGGAGATGGGGAGAGGAGGGAGGGAGGAAGGGAGGAGAAGGGGAGATGGAGGGGGAGATGGAGGGGGAGGAGGGGGAGGGAGGAGAGGGGGAAGAGAGGAGGGGAGAGATGAGAGGGGAGATGGAGGGGAGGGAGGAGAGGGAGAAGGAGAGGGAGAGAGGAGGGGGAGAGGGAGGGGAGAGGAGGGAGGGGAGGGAGGGGGAGAGGGGAGATGGAGGGGAGAGAGGGAGGGAGAGAGATGGAGGGAGATGGAGGGAGATGAGAGGGAAAGAGGGGGAGGAGATGAGGGGAGGGAGGGGAGGAGAGGGGGGAGAAAGAGGGAGAGGGGGGGGAGGGAGGGGGATGAGGGGGAGATGGAGAGGAGAGGGGAGGGAGGAGGGAGAGGGGGAGGAGGGGAAAGGAGGGGGGAGGAAGGGAGATGGAGGGGAGATGGAGGGGGGAAGGAGATGGAGGGGAGGGGAGGGGAGAGGGAGGGGAGGGGGGGAGATGGAGGGGAGAGGAGATGGAGATGGAGGAGGAGATGGAGGGGAGATGGAGGGGAGAGGATGGAGAGGGGAGATGGAGGAGAGGAGGGAGAGGAGGGAGGGAGGAGATGGAGAGAGGAGAGATGGAAGGAGATGGAGGGGGAGATGGAGGGGGATGGGGAGGGAGGAGAGGAGGAGGGAGGGGAGGAGGAGGGAGATGGAGGGGAGATGGAGGGAGATGGAGGGGATGGAGGGGAGAGGAGGGGGAGATGGAGGGGAGATGGAGGGGAGAGAGGGAGGGGAGAGGAGGGGAGGGGGGAGGAGGGGGAGAGGGAGAGGGAGAGGGGAGGGGGGAGAGAGGGGAGAGGAGGGGGAGGAGGGGGGATATGGAGGGGAGGGAGGGGAGAGAGGGGGAGAGAGGGGGGGGAGAAGGGGGAGGAGGGGAGAAGAGGAGAGGAGAGGGAGAGGAGGGGGGGAGGAGGGGAGATGGATGGGGAGATGGGAGGGAGGAGAAGAGGAGGGGAAAGGGGAGGGGAGAGGAGGAGATGGAGGGGAGGGGAGAGAGGGGAGATGGAGGGGAGATGAAGGGGGAAAGATGGAGGGGGAGGGAGATGGAGGGAGGGGAGGGGAGATGGAGGGGGGGAGGGGGAGGGGGGAGGGGGGGAGGGGAGGGAGATGAGAGGGGGAGAGGAGGGGGGAGAAGGAGGGAGAGAATGGGAGAGGAGGGGGAGGAGGGGAGGGGAGGGATAATGGAGGGGGAGGGGAGGGAGGATGGATGAAGGGGAGATGGGGGGAGAGGAGGAGAGGAGGGAGATGGGGGGGATAATGGAGGGAAGGAGGGGGGGAGGGGAGAGGGGGGGGAGATGGGAGATGGAGGGAGAGGAGGAGGGAGAAAGAGGGAGGGAGGGGGATGGAGGGAGGAGGAAGGAGAGGGGAGGGAGGGAGGAGGGAGAGGGAGGGGGAGATGGAGGGGGGATGGAGGGGAGAGATGAGGGGGATGGAGGGGGAGATGGAGAGGGAGAGATGGAGGGAGGGAGGGAGATGGAGGGGAGATGAGAGGGGGGAGGAAGGGGAGAGGGAGGTGGAGGGGGGGAGAAGAGGAGGGGGAGGGGGAGGGAGGGGGGGAGAGGAGGGGGAGAGGGGGGGATGGAGGGGAGAGAGAGGGGAGAGGGAGGGGAGATGGAGGGGGATGGAGGGGGAGATGGAGGGGAGAGGGAGGGGTAGATGGAGGGGAGAGAAGGAGGGGGGATGGGGGGGAGATGGAGGGGGCGGGAGGAGGAGGGAGAGGGAGAAGGAGAGGGGGGGGATGGAGGGGAGGGGGGAGATGGAGGGAGAGATGGAGGGGGAGGGAGGGGAGATGAAGGGGAGATGGAGATTGAGGGGGGAGGGGAGGGGGAGGGGAGGGGAGGGGGAGATGGAGGGGGAGATGGAGGGGGAGAGGGGGAGGGAGGGGGAGATGGAGGGAGGAGAGATGATGGAGGGGAGGGGAGGGGAGATGGAGGGGGAGATGGAGGGGGAGATGGAGGGGGAGAGAGAGGAGAGATGGAGGACGAGATGGAGGGGGAGAGGATGGAGGGGGAGATGGAGGGGGAGATGGAGGGGGAGATGGAGGGGGAGAGGGAGGGGGAGGTAGGGGGAGATGGAGGAGAGATGGAGAGAAGGAGGGGAGATGGAGGGGGAGATGGAGGGGAGATGGAGGGGAGATGGAGGGGGAGATGGAGGGGGAGGAGGGGAGGTGGAGGGGGGAGATGGAGGGGGGACATGGTGATGGAGGGGAGATGGAGGCAGATAGAGGGGAGATGGAGGGGGAAGGCGAGATGGAGGGGAGATGGAGGGGGAGATGGAGGGGGAAGGCGAGATGGAGGGGAGATGGAGGGGGAGATGAAGGGGGGATGGAGGGGAGATGGTAAGGGGGGGGGAATCTCATTGACAACTACCGGATAAAGAAAGGATAATGAAAGATAGAGTGGATGTGGAGAGGATGTTTCCAGTAAAGAGAGTCGAGTACCAACGGCCGCAGACTCAGAATATACGGACATAACTTTAGAAAGGAGATGAGAATAAATAATATGAGTGAGAGCTGATATAAATATAATTAGCAATCTGAACACAGATTAGGTTTGACCAACTTTGTGCTGTTACTTTCTGACAGAGCTGCTGATGCCCCCAAGATGTGTCAGAAACCTGACTAAATCGGGGATAGTGTTGAGCTGATCTGCTTAATGCAAGATAGTAAAAACATCCACACCGAATGGATGAAAAACGTTGTGTCGTTGATGAACCATTCCCATTTCGACGTGAATAATGATGGCACTAGGCTGCTCATTAAAGAGCTGAACGTGTCGGACTGTGGCTCGTACATGTGCCGAGTGCACAATGACGTCAGCGCCAATTTCGCCGCGCGCTTTATCAGCGCCGACGGTAGAAATCTCACTGAGAATGTGGAATAACTCAGAATCCAGTTATTTTGGATTCTGAGTTATAAGTTGTTTATTGAGAAAGCACACAGAGCTGAAATACATAGGTGATATGAGCTCAAGCTGAATGAGGAATGCAACGAGGTTGGACTAGCAGGCTAGAATATATATGAGACATTGAACCAGAGAGCTGTTTGAGTGTGCAGTGATATGCGGTAAAACATGGATCAGGTCAACTAGTACTGACTGATCTACATCCTCCTTCTTAAATATAATAAATCATGCAGCTAAATAAGCATACACCAAACTTCTAATGTACAGTAGGAAGATACAGTGCTTTAAAAATCGCAACTAAGCCGTGGAGGTTATGAATACGGAGGAATACAATGTGGCCTCGGTAATGGAAACCTGTAATCCGTATTTAATACAGTGTTTGTATCTAGAGTAAGGCCGACAAACCCGTCCTATACTTGTACGGTCCAGGCCCTCTGCTGGAGGGACAGGTGACATCATATCAGGCGGTGGTTCAACACTTTGCAGGAGACTTCACGGGTGACATCATCGGCGCTCTAATAGGTAATTTCACCAATAGTGCCGGTGGCTCTATCGCCATTGGGGAGCCATTACGGTTTGAACCCACAGTCTCTCCATTAGTCTTTGGCACAAAGTCTGGGACACTGACGTAGCCATACGAGAAATGTTCCGATGGTCTTGGTTCGCTCAACGGCAGGATATGTTTTCTATTGTGCATATAAATTCCTCCTTCGGAACGGACTAGATAGGAACGTGGCTCCAGGCAGGTTTCTGCCACTACGCCTATGCGGTCATATCCTTTCTGTGTTTTCTTGGCAGACCGTTTGACCGGGAGAAAAGGGCGAGAGGGGGCAGCTGGTTTGGTCGGAATATGATTTTTGAACTTGCCGTTTGTATTGTAGTTGGGACAGCGTGTGCATCACGAACCTGAGGTTGTAGCAGTTGCTTCGCTACTGGGAGGGTAGTGCGGGTTTGTCTGGACATCAAGCGTTGTGCAGGTGAACTTAACGCTGCGTCCCGTGAAACGTTGCGTAAGTTGAGAAGGTCCAGGAAGACATCAGACCCCGCTCTTTTAGATTTTTCCATCACCTGTTTCGCACTTCGAACGGCTCTTTCCACTAACCCGTTCGACTGCAGATATTCCGGGCTTCTGGTGACATGTTTGAAATCCCAGCGTTGGGTAAAGTCCTCGAACATTTGGCTTTTAATTGTCCTGCATTGTCTAACGCAGTCATTAGAGCTCTGGGGTTGATACATATATGTAACTCCTGCTTGTTGTTTTTAGTGGCAGCGACCATCGAGGTTACCCAATCCGTGGGTTCAGAGCTACTAGTACACTTCCCTTCTCCCCCACTGCAGCGTCAACCTGTTCATTCCTTCCCTACATCTGTGCATATCGAATTGCCAATCCCATGTCACATTAACTGTTTCAATAGACAATAGGTGCAGGAGCAGGCCAGTCGGCCCTTCGAGCCAGCACCGCCATTCACTGTGATCATGGCTGATCGTCCACAATCAGTACCGCATTCCTGCCTTCTCCCCATGTCCCCTGACTCCGCCATATTTAAGAGCTCGATCTAACTCTTGAAAGCCACCAGAGAATTGCCCTCCACTGCCTTCTGAAGCAGACAATTCCACATTCACAACTTTCTGTGTGAAAATGTTTTTCCTCATCTCCGTTCTGAATGGCCTACTCCTCATTCTTAAGCTGTGGCCCCTGGTTCTGGACTCTCCCAAAATCGGGAACATGTTTCATCCCACGAGCGGGTCCAACCCCTTAATAATCTTATATGTTTCAATAAGATAACCTCTCATCCTTCTAAATTCCAGAGTATACAAGCCCAGCCGCTCCATTCTATCAACATGTGACAGTCCCGCCAATCGGGAATTAACCTTGTGAACTTATTCTACACTCCCTCAATAGCAAGAATGTCCTTCCTTAAATTAGGAGACCAAAACTGCACACGGCACACTAGTGCCCTGTACAACTGCAGAAGGACCTCTTTGCTCCAATACTCAACTACTCTTGTTATGAAGGCCAACATGTCATTCACTTTCTTCACAGCCTGTTGTACCTGCATGCTTACTTAAGTGACTGATCAACAAGGACCCCCCAAATCTCGCAGTATTTCCCCTTTTCTCTTGACACCATTCAGATAATAATCTGCCTTCCTGTTTTTGCCACCGAATGTGGATGACCTCACATTTATTCACATTAAACTGCATCTGCCATGCATCTACCCACTCACCCAACCTGTCCAAGTCACCCAGCACCCTCATAGCATCCTCCTCACAGCTCATCCTGCCACCCAGCTATGTGTCATCAGCAAATTTGCTTATGTTACTTTTAATCTCTTAATCTAAATCATAATTTATTTTGTAAATAGTTGCAGTCCGAGCTTTGCGGCACCCCACTAGTCACTTCCTGCCATTCTGAAAGGGATCCGTTTATCCCTTCTCTTTGCTTCCTGTCTCCCAACCAATTTTCTATCCGTCAGCACCCTACCCCCAATACCACGTGCTCTGATGTTGCCCACTAATCTATCAAATGCTTTCTGAAAGTCCAGGTGCACTACATCCACTGTCTCTCCACTGTCCATTTTCCTAGTTTCATCCTCAAAGAATTCCAGAAGATTATTCAAGCATGATTTCCGCTTCGTAAATCCATGCTGTGGGATTTTGGAAGATGCATAGAAACATAGAAAACATAGAGGGATATGTGTTGGAATATGTTAAGCTGCGACTGTGTTGCCCTTTGATTGTGATGTAGAATTCTTGGAGTGATATTAGAGATGTAAAGCCATAGTCATGGTGCACAGAAAAAACGGTCCTTCAGCACAACATACCCACGCCGACCAGCATACCCCATCTACACTGGTCCTACCTGCCTGCGTTGTGTCCCATATCCCTTGAAACCTATCCTATACATGTACCGCCCATGAGAATCATACCAAAATGCAAAGTGCATTCCTCCGTATTAAACTCCATTAACCATTCCTCAGCCCACCTTCCCAACCGATTTGATCCTGCTGTAATTTTTGACAACTATCTTCGTTATCTACAATACCACCCACTTTAGTGTCATCTGCTAACTTAGTAATAACGCCTTGTACGTTCTCATCTAAATCATTTCAGTAGATGACAAACAATAACAGGCCCAGCAGCAAACCCTGAGGCACACCACTGGTCACAATCCCCCCTTGTCTGAAAATTTACCCTTCCTTCCATGAAGCCAATTTTCTATCCATCGGCTAGCTCTCCTTCGATCCCTTGCGGTGTAACCTTCCAGAGCAGCCTACCACATGGAACCTTGTCAAATATTATCTTGTTATTATCACCTTCCTGCTTCTGCTGCTGCAATGGAAGTGTGTTGGCCTTGTGTCAATTGTCCTCCAGGGTTAACCACATACACATGGTCTTCATACAGATACGATCAGTAGAGGTGATACAATACTCTGTGGTCACTCCACTTCCTGCCACATACAGATACGACAAGCAGCTGTAATACACTGCTCAGTGATGACTCCACTTCCTGCCTGTTGTTTCTCACTTTGCTGCAAACTTGCCCTCTTTGGTTGCTTCCGTGCGCACCCGAAATCCATTCTTCTGAACCTTGAATATACCTCATCAAAATGTATTCGCACAAGTGCAGGGAACCCTTGCAGTTTATGAGCACACACATGCAGTTTGTTAGGACACGTGCACGGGAGCCATGTAGTTTAGTCCAGGCAGAGCATGCTACATTCAACCCACACACGCGCAACTGGTCGAGCAAAGAGAAAAATGCCAGACTGCAGAATACAGTCACTTCTTTTGCCAAAATCATAGGTTAACAGTTAAACCTTTCAAAAATTGGTGTTAAATGATTATTTTAACCCTGATAATCATGGCACCCATCGCCTGCTTCTTCCCAACAATAAATCTCACCACATTCCTGCTCTTTACCTTGTCCTTCTTCAGTTCCTTCTTGCAATAAATGCCTTTGTCACTTGCTTCCCTGGTTGCTAACTGTCTTAACATTAGCTTTCAGCCCCCTCTTACATCCAGCGCTTCACTATTTAGAACTATTCTGTTTCTCTGTCAACAGTTAAACATTTGCACCTTGTCTCACGTACAGACGTATTGTGTATACAATAAGGTACATCTGTTGAGTGGATCTTCACTGGGCTTGTTGGCTGGTGCCCTGTTATATGACAACAATTGGAGGAGATAGACTATTCTCTCATGCTTAGATGTCCTCATTGAAACATTCAGATGCACAATTGATTAGTGTATTTAACAGAAATACGTTGGTGTTCTGTTCCTGTTTTAGGTATTCTGTTCATTGTTTTCAATGTATTCGTGATGTCAGTCGGTGCTCTGGTCAATACTTTCACCCCGTTCATCGCAGTTATAGTGATCAACTTTGTTGTCCTTCACAATTCACGAGGTATTGTGCTCCTTGATCTTTTGAAATTACAGCATCAGCTTTGTTGAACCTCAACCCATCAAGTTGTGTTCTCTTCTCATTTTCACAGTTGCAAAGTTTCGTAATGAATTCACCTTCATCTTTGTGACGTTCCACCTTCTGTCCTTTATCTGCCTGCTTATTGCGAGTCTTCTCTGTATCTACGATTTAGGCGAGGAACCATGTCCACAATGGCCAACAAGCACATATCTGCACTCATCATATTCATTTTAGTTGAGAGATACAGCATGGAAGCAGGCCCTTCGGCCCTTCACTCACCTGCTCATGTTCAATATTATCTTACGTTCTCATCCACTCCCGACAAGCTGGGGGTAATTTACAGAGGCCAATTAAACTACAAACCCGCACTTGATTTGTGAGGTTGAAGGTGTCACTAAAGTGGGTCGTATTGTAGACAGTGAATATGTTTATCAAAAATTACAGCAGGATCTTAATCAGCTGGGCTGGTGGTATGAAGAAAGGCGAATGGCCCTTAAAGCAAATAAATGGAAGGTGTTGAATTTTGG
This sequence comes from Leucoraja erinaceus, assembly GCF_028641065.1. Classification (NCBI taxonomy): domain Eukaryota; kingdom Metazoa; phylum Chordata; class Chondrichthyes; order Rajiformes; family Rajidae; genus Leucoraja; species Leucoraja erinaceus. The sequence continues at coordinate 147,161 of NW_026575880.1, read as the reverse complement.
GAAGTCAGACGTTCACAGTGAATGGCAGGGCTTAGGGGAGTGTTGTGGAGCAGAGGGGTCAAAGAGTGCAGATACATACTTTCTTGAAAGTGGCATCACAGGTAGATCGGGTGGTCAAGACAGCTTTTGGTACATTGGCCTCCATCAATCAGGGTATTAAGTATAGAGTTGGGAAAAGACGTTACAGTTCTACAAGATGTTGGCGCAGCCACATTTGGAGTATTACCTTCAGTTTGGTCACCCGGCTACAGGAAGGGGATCGTTTCGCTGGATAAAGTGCAGATGAGATTTATGAGGATGCTGCCAAGAAACGTGACCCTGAGCTACAGGGAGAGGATGGGCAGGCTAGGACTTCATTCCTTTGAATGCAGGAGGATGCGGGGATTATAGGTGTCGACGGTCATGGCAGAGAAACATAGAAAATAGGTGCAGGAGAAGGCCAATCGGCCCTTCGAACCAGCACTGCCATTCAATATGATCATGGCGGATCATCCAGAATCAGTACCCCATTCCTGCTTTCCCCCCATATCCCTTGATTCCATTGGCTATAAGAGCTAAATCTTTCTTGAAAACATTCAGTGAATTGGCCTCCACTGACTTCTGCAGCAGAGAATTCCACAGAAGCACAATTCTGTGGGTGAAAAAGTCTTTCCTCATCTCATTCATAAATGACTTACCCCTTATTCTTAAACTGTGACCCCTGGTTCTGGACTCCCCCAACATGGGGAACATTTTACTAGCTGTCCAATCCCTTAAGAATGTTATGCCCAGATACACCACACCCACTAGGTCTCCCTTATCAATTCTACTTGTCACATCCTCAAAATTTTCCTGAAGATTAGTCAAGCATGATTTCCCCTTCATAAAACCATGCTGACTTTGGCCGATCCCATCACTGCTTTCCAAATGCGCTGCTATTACATCTTTAGTAATCGACAATATCGTCCCCACTACAGATGTAAGGCTAACTGGTCTATAATACCCCGTTTTCTCTCTCCCTCCTTTCCTAAAAAGTGGACTCTGATCCAGAGTCTATAGAACATTTGAAAATGTTCACTAATGCATCCACGATTACTCAGGCCACCTCCTTGAGTACACCCCTCACTCCCCCTCAGTCCCCCTACTACCCTCACTCTCCCTTCCCTCCCTCCTCCCCTCCACCCCTCCCCCTTCTCCCCTCGTCTCCCCCTCACCTCGTCCCCCCGTCCTGCTCTGACCCCGTCCTGCTCTGATCCATTCGTGCCTCTCACTGTGTGGTGTTGAGGGCTGAGGGAATGGGTGCCAGACCTCACCCACCTGCCACACAATCTCTTGCAGCTTTTACAACATGGTTCAAGGTGATCGCAGGGCTTGGTTACATCTACAGTTTAACGATGATCACCTATATGGCGGTAATGTTCCTCAGCCCAAACCTAGAAGAGTCTTCGACATTCATATACAACCGTAAGTACAAAGTTGTTAAAGCTGTGTCTGTCCCCTTCCCCTTCCCAGCTGCAGGCTAGTGTATTTTATTGTCACATGTACCGAGGTAGAGCCAATAGATTTTTGGTGTGTAAGAAGGAAATTCAGATGCTGGTTTAAATCGAAGATAGACACAAAAAGCTGTAGTAACTCAGCGGGTCAGGCAGCATCTCAGGAGAGAAGGAATGGGTGAAGTTTCGGTTTGAGACACTTCTTCAGACTGGTTAGGGATAAGGGAAATGAGAGATATAGACAGTGATGTGGAGAGATAAAGAACATTGAATGAAAGATATGCAAAAATGTAACGATAATAAAGGAAACAAGCCATTGTAAGCTGTTGGGTGAAAACTAGAAGCTGGTGTGACTTGGGTGGGGGAGGGATACAGAGAGGGAATGCCAGGGCTACCTGTAGTGAGAGAAATCAATATTCATACCACTGCCCAAGCGAAATATGAGATGCTGTTCCCACAATTTGTGTTCAGTCTCACTCTGACAATGGAGGAGACAGAGGACAGAAAGGTCAGTGCAGTAATGGGAAGGATAATTAAAGTGTCCAGCAACCGGGAGATCAGGTTCTGACGGGCTACGCGAAGGTGTTCCTTGAAACGATCACCCTGTCTGCATTTGGTCCCACTGATGTATACGAGTCCACATCTTGAACAACGGATACAGTAGATGAGGTTGGACGAGGTGCAAGTGATCCTCTGCCTAACCTGAAAGGACTGTTGTGGTCCCTGGACCGAGTCGAGGGAGGAGGCATAGTGACAGGTGTGAGGTTGGCATCTTCTGCAGTTGCAGGGGAAGTTACCTGGGGAGGGGGTTTGTTTAGTGGGAATGGATGAGTTAACCAGGGAGTTGCAGAGGGAATGGCCTCTGCGGAAAGGGATGGAGATGGGAAATGTGGCTAGTGGTGGGATCCCTTTGGATGTGGCGGAAATGTTGGAGGGTTATGTGTTGTATGCGAGGCGATGGGGTGGAAGGTGAGGACCAAAGATTATAGAGGAGCAAGACAGACCACTCCTCGAAAAACGCGTAGGATGACGTGTGTGATTGTTGACGCCATTTTATTGGGCTTCCCCCACACTGTCATGGCGTCCTCATCTAAATCTTCATCTCACTGCTCTGCTATCAACTGTTCTAATCGTAAATCTAAACTACCCGACCTGTCATTCTTTAGGTTCCCCAATAAAAACGAAAGGTGAGAAATTATTATTATTATTTTCAGTCGATATTCTGCCGTGAAAATGTTATTTTCTGTTCTCCCATCAACGGCCGTTGGGAAACTAGGCTTGTCGGTACACTAGAAAGTTAGTAGACTTATTTTTAATAGATCTTTACTCACCACAATAATAAAGACAACAATTTTAACACTTCTGTACGTTTTTGGTTTTGATCTTGTAAGGGATTGGTCTCCAAAATATGGGCCGTGGGCCACATTAGGCCCACAACCAGGAGATTTTTCGAGCTCAGATTCGTGTTCGGGAAGGAAGGCGATGGCTGTTACCCGTTATGTCCCTCGAATTGTCGAGACATCATAAGCAAAGATCACAAGCCCGCCCTGAAGAAGGGTGCAATCAAAGATTATACAACTCAGCTCTATCATCAATGGTGGGCCGGGCGGTTCGGCAGCAGCGGCGGCGGTCGCCACGTTTGGTCGCGCTAGACGCATGCAATCGCATGCTGGTGGGACAGACCCTTAACTTTCCTCTCACACACAGGCACACACATTCATATAAATATATATGTTAAATTTAATTTTGTGCACAGTGTGTGTTAAAGCAATAGAAGGGAAACTGCACAATACAATGCAAGGGAAACTACGCAAAGGTGGCGGCTGGGGAGGAAAGATGGGAGGGAAATGGGGGAAGAGGGGGAAAACATTTACACTAAAATTAACCAAAATATGTGATGTGATAGATGCGCTAAATCAAACACTGTTCCCTACAACACTGATGGCACCAGACGATAGAGCGGAGTGGACAGCGGCAGGCATAAACAAATGGCGGCCGTGACGTTCCATCACGTACTACACGTCAGCCCATTGGATTTCGGAGGAGTGGTCTATCTTGCTCCTCTAGGATCTTTGGTGAGGACTAGGGGGACTCTGTCTCTGTTGCGATTAGGGGGGAGGGGTATCATGGATAGAGCTGCAGGGTATCAAGGAGATACGAGTGAGGCCCTCTTTGTTGCCTAAAGAATGAGGACATCTCGAATGCCCTGGTCAGGAACACCTCATCTTGGGCGCAGATGCGGAATAGACGGAGGGATTGGGAGTAGGGGATAGAGCCTTTACAGGACGCAGGGTGGGAAGAAGTGTAGTCGAGATAGTTGTGGGAGTCATTGGGTTTGTAATAGACGTCAGTCAATAGTCTATTTCTTGACATGGAGACGGTGAAATCAAGAAAGGGGAGGGAGGAGTCGGAGATGGTCCAAATAAATTTGAGTGCAGGATGAACATTGGTGGTGAAGTTAATGAAGTCCATGAGTTGTGCAGGAGGTAGCACCGAAGCAGTCATTAATGTAACTGAGATAGAATTGGGGTGTAGGGCCAGTGCATGCCTGTGCTTTTTGATGTCTTCTATCCAGTCAGTGGAAAGACTGTACATTACTATAATCAAGCCATCCACAGTGTACAGCTGCTGTTGAAGCAGAGGTTTAAAAGAGTGGAGCTATTCTAACGAATGATTGCAGTTCCACCGCTGGGACCAGCATGCAGAGCGTGCCTCTCTTGGGCACCATCACGCATAGCTAACATATAGGTTCATGTTCATTAGTTATAGCAGCAGAATTAAGCCACTGGGCCCATCGAGTCTGCTCTGCCAGCCGTGGCTGATCCATCCGTTCCTCTTTCACCCTAAGTCCCTTGCGAGGAATGATATAGAATCAAGAGATGTAGAGTCAGTATGGATAGCTGAGGAATTATAATGGTCAAAAGGCCCTAATGGGAGTTATCTACAGGCTCCCAAACAGTAGCCTGGATATAGGGTGCAAGTTGAATCGAGAGTTAAAATTGGGAATAAGGGAACTCAAGGTAAAGGAGCCATTAGGAGGTAGTGACCGTAATATGATAAGTTTTAATGTACAATTTGAGAGGGAGGTGGGAAGTGTCAGTATTAGTTGAACAATGGGGACTATAGCGCCACGAGGGAGGAGCTGGCCAAAGTTGACTGGAAAGATACACTAGCAGGGATGAGAGTTAACAATCTCAGGATTACTGCCTGTGCCACGCGACAGTGAGAGTAGGAATGGAGCGAGGTGGAGGATAAATGAGTGGATGAGGGACTGGTGCAGTGGGTATGGATTCAAGTTTCTGGATCATTGGGACCTCCTTTGGGGAAGGTGCGACCTGTACAGAAAGGACGGGTTGCACTTGAACTCAAGGGGGACCAATATCCTGGCGGGGAGATTTGCAAAGGCTACTTGGGAGACTATAAACTAGTATGGTTGGGGGGAGGGACTCAAATTGGGAAAGCTAGCAGTCAGTGTGTGAGGCAAGGGGCAGAGAATGGTAGCACACTGACCCAAAATATAGGGGAGAGAGAAGAAAAAGAAGGGACTCAAATAGCGAAAGGTAGTAGACAGAATGGGAGGCAGGAAGCAGAAATGGGAAGCACTCAGACACAAGAGGAGAAAGAAAAAAAAGGAAATAAACAGAGAATAAGAGAGGGTGGGTTTCTCAAATGTGTATATTTTAATGCTAGGAGCATTGTAAGAAAGGTGGATGAGCTTAGAGTCTGGATTGACACCTGGAAGTATGATGATGTGGCGATCAGTGAAACATGGTTGCAGGAGGGCTGTGATCGGAAACTAAATATTCCAGGATTTCGTTGCTTCAGGTGTGATAGAATTAGGGGGGGGGGGGCAAGAGGTGGAGGTGTTGCATTGCTTACAGGGAAGATATTACAGCAGTGCTTTGGCAGGACAAATTAGAGGGCTTGTCTAGGGAGGCTATTTGGGTGGAACTGAGAAATGGGAAAGGGGTAGCAACACTTATAGGGGTGTATTATAGACTGCCAAATGGGGAGCTAGAATTGGAAGAGCAAATATGTAAGGAGATTGCAGATATTAGTAGTACGCACAAGGTAGTGATTGTGGGAGATTTCAATTTTCCACACATAGACTGGGAAACACATTCTGTAAATGGGCTGGATGGTTTGAAGTTTGTAAAATGTGTGCAGGATAGTTTTTTGCAGCAATACATAGAAGTACCTACTAGAAAAGGGGCGGTGCTGGACCTCCTGTTAGGAAATGAGATGGGTCAGGTGGCAGAGGTATGCGTTGGGGAACAGTTCGGGTCCAGTGATCACAATACGATTAGTTTCAATATAATTATGGAGAGGGACGGAACTGGACCTAGGGTTGAGATTTTTGGTTGGAGAAAGGCTAACTTTGAGGAGATGCGAAAGGATTTAAAAGGAGTAAATTGGGACAGTTTGTTTTATGGGAAAGATGTGGAAGAGAAATGGAGTACATTTAAAGGTGAAATTTTAAGAGTACAGAATCTTTATGTCCCTATTCGGTTGAAAGGAAATCGTAAAAAGTGTAAAGAGCCATGGTTTTCATGGGAAATTGGACACTTGGTTCGGAAAAAGAGGGAGATCTACAATAATTATAGGCAGAATGGAGTAAATGAGGTGCTTGAGGAGTATAAAGAATGTAAAAAGAATCTTAAGAAATAAATTAGAAAAGCTAAAAGAAGATGTGTTCGGCACGGACTAGAAGGGTCGAGATGGCCTGTTTCCGTGCTGTAATTGTTATATGGTTATATGGTTATATGAGGTTGCTTTGGCAGGTAAGGTAAAAGTAAATCCAAACGGTTTCTACCGCTATATTAATAGCAAAAGGATAACGAGGGATAAAATTGGTCCATTAGAGAGTCAGAGTGGACAACTATCTGCAGCCAAAAGAGATGGGGGAGATATTGAACAGTTTCTTTTCTTCGGTATTCACCAAGGAGAAGGTATTGAATTATGTGAGGTAAGGGAAACAAGTAGAGTAGCTATGGAAACTATGAGATTTAAAGAAGAGGAAGTACTGACACTTTTGAGAAATATAAAAGTGGATAAGTCTCCAGGTCCGGACAGGATATTCCCTAGGACATTGAGGGAAGTTAGTGTAGAAATAGCAGGGGCTATGGCAGAAATATTTCAAGTGTCATTAGAAACGGGAATAGTGCCGGGGGATTGGCGTACTGCGCATGTTGTTCCATTGTTTAAAAAGGGGTCTAAGAGTAAACCTAGCAATTATAGGCCTGTTAGTTTGACGTTAGTGGTGGGCAAATTAATGGAAAGAATACTTAGAGATAATATATATAAGCATCTAGATAAACAGGGTCTGATTAGGAACAGTCAACATGGATTTGTGCCTGGAAGGTCTTGTTTAACTGCGGGGCAGAGACAGCAGCCGTCGGCACTAGACACCTCAGTGGAGGAATCAGCTGTGCCAGAAATCGTTCCGGCACCGACGAAAGTTACTTCGCGGCCGGGACGTAAAGCTCAGAAGAAGACTCACCATCTGGAAGAGACGCCCGACTTGGAGCAGCAGCGGGCGACCAGTCCTTACCAATATCGCAGCAGGACACAGAACAAACCCGCTATGAGTGCCTGCATACGGAGGAGCAGCCCAGACCAACAGCTGACCGGGAACAGCGGTGGACCTACAGACAGGGCAGGTATGGCCAGCGGCGGGACGAGGAAAGCCCGCAAACCAGTGCCCGTGAGTACCAGGGACGGGAACAACAGGGAAACAGGAAAGAGCAGCAGTCTGCTGAAAGGCTGCAGGAATGGGAGCAGCAAAAAACGGCAAGTGCTGCTGAACATAAAGACCGTTTAAGGGAGCTGCTAGAGGAGCTCCTTCATAGTGGCAGTCCCATGAATGTGGAGACTAGACACAGTGGACAGGCAAGCCCCACATGTGTACCCCGTGAGGGACCCCCAGATATCTCAAACTCTTCAGAGGAGAGTGGACAGGACCCTGATGGGCCAGACCCTGATCATACAGGATTACATGATCCTGAATCTGGAGAAAAGGATAAACTACTGGACATGGTGGCTGATTTTTTCAAACCAAGTCAAACTGGTGCAGACTTGGATTCCAGGATGGCAGCCAGTATCAATTACATGTCTGGCCATCAATTACAACAGCAAATTTTCACGGAGACACTGGCCAGACATCTGCCACCTGGAAACTGTGATGCCTTACAAGTACCCAGTGTTAATCAATGCATTTGGAAGCATATGGGGAAGGACATCAGAAACCATGATCTTAACATCCAGAAAGCCTTAAAAGGGCTTACGGCAGGGATCACAGCTTACACCCGCACCCTGGACAAAATAGAGCTAACAAAAGATCACCAAGACGCACTAGCCCTGTTTTGTAATGTTCAATATGAGCTAAATAGCATGCGGAAGGCTGCTATTAAGCCCGCACTGGATCCAAAATATGCAGTTATTTGCAAACAAAAAGCTGTAAAAACCCCGACCCTTTTGTTTGGGCAAGAAACAGGTCAAAAAACTTGACGAAGAATCCAAGACACTGGGGCTCATCAAAGCCAGTGCAAAGGCTTATTTTGGACAATGGTACCAGCCGCATGGAAGACCCAAAAGTATGGCTAATAGCAGTAGCAGTGCGAGATCCCAATATAACCCGCAGTAGCCTTTTTTAAGGTATGGCCAGGGACGGCCACCCTGGAAGATGCGGAAGACTCAACCTCCAGCACAACCTCGAACTCGATCAGTAAAAATAGAACCCCCCTTTTTCAAAAAACAAAGAAAATGATAAAACAACCACCAGTAACCATGGAGGTAGGTGGGTCTTGTTCTTTTGTGAAAAAAAAGGGGGGCACGACAGTGGGGGGGGGGAGGCTGCAATACTACAGTAACGAATGGTGTAAAATCACTACAGACTCGTATATTCTAAGCAGTATTCGGGGTTATCTGATAGAATGTATTCATTTCAATAACCCCCCAGTACAACATACACCAGAAAGGCATTTCGTCCTTAGAAAAACCGAACAATCTAAAGCTCACATTGAGCTGCAACGATTGTATACAAAAGGTGTAATTGAGCATACTATACATGAACCATTAGAATTTGTATCAAACATATTTATTAAAAATAAAAAAGATGGGGGTTGCCGGATTATCATTGACCTGTCAACCCTAAACACATTCGTTCAATATATTCATTTTAAGATGGATACCTTTATTACTGCTAAATAATTAGTGTCAGCTGGGTTCTATGTGGCAAGCATTGACTTAAAAGATGCATACTATACAGTACCCATCAGAGGGGAACACAGACGGTATTTGAAATTTAACTGGATGGGAGAACATTGGCAATATACAGCCTTACCAAATGGGCTAACATCAGCCCCCAGATTATTCACCAAAATTCTGAAACCAGCTTTGGCATTGTTACGTCAACAAAGCCATAGGGTGATGGCATATTTAGACAACATTTTTATTGTTGGCGCAACTTATGAATTGGCACATCAAACAGTACTTGCCACAAAAACAATTGTTTGAACAACTATGGTTTATCATCCATCCAGTTAAGTCTAAATTGATACCATCAACTAATATGGATTATTTAGGATTCACCATTAACACGGTCAATATGTTAGTAACTTTACCAATAGATAAAGCCGCAGCCCTACAGGAGGATTGCAGCAAGCTTCTTCCAGGGTTTCTACCGCTATATTAATAGCAAAAGGATAACGAGGGATAAAATTGGTCCATTAGAGAGTCAGAGTGGACAACTATCTGCAGAGCCAAAAGAGATGGGGGAGATATTGAACAGTTTCTTTTCTTCGGTATTCACCAAGGAGAAGGATATTGAATTATGTGAGGTAAGGGAAACAAGTAGAGTAGCTATGGAAACTATGAGGATCAAAGAAGAAGAAGTACTGACACTTTTGAGAAATATAAAAGTGGATAAGTCTCCAGATCCGGACAGGATATTCCCTAGGACATTGAGGGAAGTTAGTGTAGAAATAGCAGGGGCTATGGCAGAAATATTTCAAATGTCTTTAGAAACGGGAATAGAGCCGGAGGATTGGCGTACTGCGCATGTTGTTCCATTGTTTAAAAAGGGGTCTAAGAGTAAACCTAGCAATTATAGACCTGTTAGTTTGACGTCAGTGGTGGGCAAATTAATGGAAAGAATACTTAGAGATAATATATATAAGCATCTGGATAAATAGGGTCTGATTAGGAACAGTCAACATGGATTTGTGCCTGGAAGGTCTTGTTTAACTAATCTTCTTGAATTTTTGTGAAGATGTTACACGGGAAATTGATGAGGGTAACGCAGTGGATGTTGTGTATATGGACTTCAGTAAGGCCTTTGACAAGGTTCCTCATGGAAGGTTGGTTAAGAAGGTTCAATGGTTGGGTATTAATGGTGGAGTAGCAAGATGGATTCAACAGTGGCTGAATGGGAGATGCCAGAGAGTAATGGTGGATGGTTGTTTGTCAGGTTGGAGGCCAGTGACTAGTGGGGTGCCACAGGGATCTGTGTTGGGTCCACTGTTGTTTGTCATGTACATCAATGATCTGGATGATGGTGTGGTAAATTGGATTAGTAAATATGCAGATGATACTAAGATAGGTGGGGTTGTGGGTAATGAAGTAGAGTTTCAAAGTCTACAGAGAGATTTATGCCAGTTGGAAGAGTGGGCTGAAAGATGGCAGATGGAGTTTAATGCTGATAAGTGTGAGGTGCTACATCTTGGCAGGACAAATCAAAATAGGACGTACATGGTAAATGGTAGGGAATTGAAGAATGTAGGTGAACAGAGGGATCTGGGAATAACTGTGCACAGTTCCCTGAAAGTGGAATCTCATGTAGACAGGGTGGTAAAGAAAGCTTTTGATGTGCTGGCCTTTATAAATCAGAGCATAGAGTATAGAAGTTGGGATGTAATGTTAAAATTGTACAAGGCATTGGTGAGGCCAATTCTGGAGTATGGTGTACAATTTTGGTCGCCTAATTATAGGAAGGATGTCAACAAAATAGAGAGAGTACAGAGGAGATTTACTAGAATGTTGCCTGGGTTTCAGCAACTAAGTTACAGAGAAAGGTTGAACAAGTTAGGGTTATTCTTTGGAGCGCAGAAGGTTAAGGGGGGACTTGATAGAGGTTTTTAAAATGATGAGAGGGATAGACAGAGTTGACGTGGAAAAGCTTTTCCCACTGAGAGTAGGGAAGATTCAAACAAGGGGACATGACATGAGAATTAAGGGACTGAAGTTTAGGGGTAACATGAGGGGGAACTTCTTTACTCAGAGAGTGGTAGCTGTGTGGAATGAGCTTCCAGTGAAGGTGGTGGAAGCAGGTTCGTTTTTATCATTTAAAAATAAATTGGATAGTTATATGGATGGGAAGGGAATGGAGAGTTATGGTCTGAGCGCAGGTATATGGGACTAGGGGAGATTATGTGTTCGGCACGGACTAGAAGGGTCGAGATGGCCTGTTTCCGTGCTGTAATTGTTATATGGTTATATGGTTATTCTTAACACCAACAGACCCTCCATTAGACGGGTAGCCCAGATAATTGGGAAGATTGTGGCTACATTCCCGGCCACACAATTTGGGCCATTACATTATCAAAATTTGCAAAGAGCAAAAATTAGAGCACTCAAATTTAACAAGGGTCGTTTTGATAGGCCTATGGAGCTACCTACAGAAGCTATAATTGAACTACAGTGGTGGGAACATAACATTAGGTATTGCTCCAACCCAATCATCATTGACAACCCGTCTATGGTATTACAAACAGATGCCAGCGCCATTGGTTGGGGAGCCACTAATTCTGTTTCTAGTTGTGGAGGGAGGTGGAAGTCAGAGGAGGCAGTAATACTTAACACACATGGTATAAATTACCTAGAGATGTTAGGGGCATTTTATGGCCTTAAGTCATATTGCTCAGCAATTATGCACCAGCATGTAAGGTTACAAATTGATAATACCACCGTGGTGACATATATTAATTATATGGGTGGAAATATATCGACATCTTGTGATCAATTGGCAAATTTAATTTGGCAATGGTGTATCCCAAGAAACATTTGGATATCGGCAACATACTTACCAGGGAAGCTAAATTCAGTGGCAGACACCAGGTCACGCAAATTTAACGAAAACACGGAATGGATGTTAAATTAAAAAGTATTTGCTGAAATTACAGCAAAATATGGTACGCCAGATATTGATCTTTTTGCATCCAGGTTGAATCACCAACTACCAAGGTATGTGTCCTGGGAACCAGACCCTGGGGCAGAAGCTACGGATGCTTTCTCACTGCATTGGGAGAAATGGTGTTTTTATGCATTTCCTCCGTTCTGCCTCATCAATCGGGTACTAAGGAAAATTCAACAAGATTCGGCATCTGGGATTCTCATAGTACCCGATTGGCCTACTCAACCGGGGTATTTGGTTATACAGGGGATTGTGTTAGAACCATATTCCCTTATTGGACATAGCCCAAATTTACTAATTCATCCAGTGAGGGCAGTCACCCATGCCATAAGAATATGGATTTGTTGATTTGTAGAGTCTGAAAGACCCACTACACGGCATGGGGCTGTCAGACAGGACTATGAATCTCATCACATCAGCACAAAGACTGTCAACACGAAAGCAGTACCTCGGACATATCAAGAACATTCCGGCCGTATTGGAATTTCTAACAAGCCTCCATTGTGATAAACGATTGGGCTACAGTGCCATTAATAGTGCCAGAAGTGCACTCTCCAATTACCTATCGCAAGGAACGGAGCGGCACACGGTGGGAACGCACCCCCTGGTAACAAAACTTATGAGGGGCATATTTAATGCAAAACCCCCAAAAACCAGGTACTACAGAATCTGGGATGTGGGTGTCGTTTTAACCATGCTGAGAAGTTGGTCGCCCATAACAGCATTATCACTTCGAAAACTGACCATGAAGATGGTTATGATCATGGCGTTAGTTACTGCACAACGAGTCCAGTCATTAAACAAACTGAGGCTGGACTGCTTGATCATCTCACTCGAGAAACTGGTATTTGTCATACATGATTTAATAAAACAAAACAGACCAGGTTCATTGGAGCAAGTGATCGAATTTATGGCATATCCAAATGACGAAAGCCTGTGCATAGCCAAACATATCCTATTATACATGGAAAATACCAAGATCATTCGAGGTCAGGAAATGGCTCTGTTAATTTCTTACAAGAAACAGCACAAAAGGGTCACGACCCAAACTATCTCAAGGTGGCTGAAATATGTCCTAAAGATGGCAGGAATAGACACTAATGTTTTTAAATCTCATTCCAGCAGGGCTGCAGCGACGTCCGCAGCAGAAATTCTGGAGGTGCCCACAGACCAAATCCTCAGAATGGCAGGATGGTCATCGGAAAAGACTTTGCAAAGGTTTTACAACAAACCAGTTTTGGATCCATCATAATTTTCTGAAAGCATGTTACGTTCAATAATATAATTTGCCCGAAAGGTTACAGGGCTATGATTTCAACTTAATAAATTTATTTTTCATTATATCACAAAAGTTTTTGTATGGGTGTATTCAAAAATTGCTAACGATACCTTCTCCCAATACTCAAGGCAGTTGTGAAGCATGGACTCATTCCATGGCATGAGGTCACAGAGCTTTGAAATCTTCACGTAGTCACTCACGTGACTCCGAAGTAAAATAGTAAGATTAAACGAGAACTTACCAGTTTGAAGTTTGATCTGTATTTTATGAGGAGGAACGTTGAGGGAATACGTGCCCTCCGTTCCCACACCTCCTATGATGATTGATTCAATTTATTGTCATTGTCAGTGTACAGTACAGAGACAACGAAATGCATTTTTAGCATCTCCCTTGAAAGGGAGACACAGGGCGTCGTGGTGTGCCCGCGCCTGCCGCCGTACATTCCATTACAGGCAAAGGTGGGTGAAGTGTCTTGCCCAAGGACACAACGACAGTATGCACTCCAAGCGGGATTTGAACCGGCTACCTTCCGGTCGCCAGCCGAACTCTTAGCCCATTGTGCTATCTGTCGCCTTCATATCAAAAACTGGTATCTCTTTGATAATCTTACTATGTTAGGTCATTATAGTTTTCTGTGACCTCACACCGCTGCTTTGAAGAATGACACGCATGCGTTGGAAGCGGGGTTCTTCACGTATTCCCTCAACGTTCCTCCTCATAAAATACAGATCAAACTTCAAACTGGTAAGTTCTCGTTTAATCTTACTATTATATCATTCACCATTTGCATGTGTACAGACAAATTATTTGCGATCTGATTATTTTCAATTAACACGTGGCACTCGCCAAGGCTGCCCATTGTCTCCGCTTCTTTTTGCGATTGCAATTGAGCCCCTCTCTATTACACTTAGGTCAACTACATTATTCCAGGGCATCAGGAGAGGAAACGGGGAACATCGTGTGTCTCTATATGCTGACAACCTTCTTCTTTATGTGAGTGACGCTACAGCCAGTGGCCGTGCAATTGTGTCCTTGTTGGATCAGTTTGGGACTTTTTCCGGCTATAAACTAAACCTCCATAAAAGCAAATGCTTTCCCATCAACTTAGTCCTACAGATCCAACAGGAAACCCTGCCATTTCCCATATCTCAAGAAGGTTTTGTATATTTAGGAATACACATCACCCGCTTTTTCACATCCCTGTTTGCAGCTAACTACATGCCTCAAGTTAGCCAAATGAAGCCTGACTTTGAGAGATGGCGTAGTCTGCCACTCACTATGGCTGGGAGAGTGCAGTCAGTGAAGATGACTGTACTTCCCAGATTTATTTACTTGTTCCAATGTTTGCCGGTTTTCCTACCCGTCATTTTTTAACTCAGTTAACCAATCTATAACCTCCTTTATATGGGGTAACAAGGTTCCAAGGGTCAATAAGTGCACTCTCCAAAGAGGTCGTGAAGTAGGTGGACTGGGCCTTCCTAGCTTTATTCATTATTACTGGGCATCCAATATCCAAAAGATATTATTCTGGCTCCACCGACCAGATGCAGACTGGTGTCTGCTTGAATCACAATCCTGTTACTCCTCGTCTCTCCCAGCTTTAGTATATTCCTCCCTGCTATTGAAACCCTCTAGATTTACATCCAACCCTGTCGTATTATCCACCATCAAAATTTTTAACCAATTTCGTAGCCATTATAAGCTTACATCAGCTTCAGTTCTGGGTCCCATTCATAGTAACCATTTATTCCCCCCCTCTACACTTGACTCAACCTTTCGACAGTGGGGTTTGAATGGTCTTATGTCCATTAAGGATTTATACACTAACAACATATTTGATAGTTTCGACAACCTACACAAAAAACATGGCCTCCCATGTAATAATTTATGTAAATATCTTCAGGTTTGCCACTTTGTCATGAAAAAAAATCCTTCTTTTCCTGATCTCCCTCCTGTCACTGTGTTAGATAAACTCACTCTTACCTATGCAAATAAAGGACTGATCTCTGCAGTATATTCTCAATTGATGTATTTAGGAGATCAAAACCTGAACAAAGTTAAAGCTAGGTGGGAGGATGACCTTGGTATGGATCTGTCTGAGGAATGTTGGACAGAAGCGCTGAAAAAAAAAGTCCACTCCTCGTCATCATGTGCTAGATTGGGGCTCATACAATTTAAAGTTTTACGCAGGGTTCATTTAAGCAAAGCCAGGCTTGCTAAAATATATCCAGGGACGGACGCAGGCTGTGACAGGTGCTCGTTCTCTCCAGCCAATCTAGCTCATGCATTCTGGCTCAGGCATTATTGATCTCTTCCTGCCCAAGGGGTTGGTCTAGATTTTCTGCGTCTTCTAATTCCAGACAGGGCTAACGAGGCCTCGGGTGTAACTGACTTGCTCCTGTTGGGAAGTGGAACCCGCCGCCCGCACCTCCGATCACAGCACGGGTCAGGATGGACCCGACTTCCCTCCGGATTCATTCTAATCCCCGTCACTGCACCTGCCTCTCATACACCAGTGTTTAACAAGGAACTGCAGATGCTGGAAAATTGAAGGTACACAAAAATGCTGGAGAAACTCAGCGGGTGCAGCAGCATCTATGGAGCGAAGGAAATAGGCAACATTTCGGGCTGAAACCCTTCTTCAGACACCAGTCTTCAGCTCACACCTGCCCTCGCTACAACGGGTCTACCTATAACCATATATAACAATTACAGCACGGAAACAGGCCATCTCGGCCATACAAGTCCATGCCGAACACATTATTTTTTTTTTTTTTTTTTTTAATACCTAGGCACTATTTGCCATTTGCCCTATTCCCTTGTCCCCTCTCCCATCAGGCAAATGATGTAGAATTGTGAAAACGCACTCCCCCAGATTCAGAGGTAAATAAATATGCTGGAGAAACTCAGCGGGTGAGGCAGCATCAAAGGAGCGAAGGAATAGGTGACGTTTCGGGTCGAGACCCTTCTTCAGACAGTTTCTTCCCAGCGGTTATCCTCCTCAAGCACCCCTCTCGCCCCCTCAACCACCCCTCTCCACTTAACCACCCTTCCCCCCTCAACCACCTCTCCCCCCCCCCCCCCCGAACCACCTCTCCTCCCGCGACCTGGCCTCTCCCCCCGAAACCCCTTTCGCATCGTCCCCCCTCACCTCCTTCCCCCCTATGACCCCGTCCCACCCTCTAGCCACGTCCCTGTTTATGCCCCCCCCCCCCCGTGCATCTCTCCAACTACGCACGGAACCCCCCCACCTCCTCCTCCTCCCCCCCCCCCCCCCTCCTCCCCTCCTCATCCTCAACCTCCTCCCCCTCCTCCCTCCCCCCCCCCTCCCCGTCCCCCTCCCCTCTCTCTTACCGCTCTCTCCCCCTCCCTCTCCCTCTCCCATCTCCTCTCCCCCATCTCCCCCAATCTCCGATCTCTCCCCCCACCTTCCTTCCCTCTCTCCCTCCCCCTCTCCCTCCCCCGCTCCCTCCCCCTCTCACATTTCCCTCTCTCCCCTTCCCCTCCCTCTCCCCCTCCCACCCCAACCTATCAACCCAACACCTTATCCCACCTCTCTCCCCCTCTCCCCCATCTCTCACTGAGTGTACCTGGACTTTCAGAAAGCATTTGATAAGGCCCCGCATAGGAGATTAGTGGGGAAAATTTGGGCACGTGGTATTGAGGGCAGTGTGCTGACATGGATAGAAAATTGGTTGGCAGACAGGAAACAAAGAGTAGGGATTAACGGGTCCCTTTCAGATTGGCAGGCAGTAACTAGTGGGGTACCGCAAGGCTCAGTGCTGGGACCGCAGATATTTACAATATCTTTACTGGCGCAATCGATTTAAGTGCAGCCAGGCATGGCAAAGGAAATGCAGGAATGAATTTTCAGAAAGAAACATTCACAAACAGAGTTTAAAAGCAAGCTATACAATCCAAAGTGATGTGGCTTAATTTCAATTGCAGTATTAGAAGCACCAGGCACATAATTCGAAAATAAAATCTTTGCATTCTGTTCTTGTAAATTTGACCGGTCTTGCGATTTGTCCAAATTCAACCAGAGGATATTACATTTATCTATAGCACTAATCTATTAATATATAATATCGTGAGCGGGTTTATTTTCAGTGATCCAATCCTTTTTAAATTTTCCACCATGATTACGTGCCTGTGTTTCTTCCCTTCTTTCACGCAATATATCAGATGAAACTTTAATCGCCACCCTCAGCTCAAGAGAGAGAAAGAGTCACGAGTTTTTAATTGTCATACGTACCGAGACGGAGTTTCTTGCTTTAACCTGACCTTTCATCTAGGTCACCCCATATAACCATATAATAACCATGTAACAATTACAGCACGGAAACAGGCCATCTCGACCCTTCTAGTCCGTGAGTAAAGAAGTTCCACCTCATGTTACCCCTAAACTTCAGTCCCTTAATTCTCAAGTCATGTCCCTTTGTTTGAATCTTCCCTACTCTCAGTGGGAAAAGCTGATCCACATCAACTGTCTATCCCTCTCATCATTTTAAAGACCTCTATCAAGTCCCCCTTAACCTTCTGCGCTCCAAAGAATAACGCCCTAACTTGTTCAACCTTTCTCTGTAACTTAGTTGCTGAAATGCAGACAACATTCTAATAAATCTCCACTGTACTCTCTCTATTTTGTTGACATCCTTCCTATAATTAGGTGACCAATATTGTACACCATACTCCAGAATTGGCCTCACCAATGCCTTGTACAATTTTAACATTACATCCCAACTTATATACTCAATGCTCTAATTAATAAAGGCCAGCACACCAAAAGATTTATTTACCACCCTATCTACATGAGATTCCACTTTCAGGGAACTGTGCACAGTTATTTGACTCAGTCAATTTGTCCTGCCAAGATGTACACCTCATAATTATCAGCACTAAACTCCATCTGCCATCTTTCAGCCCATTCTTCCAAATGGCCTAAATCTCTCTAGAGACTTTGGAAATCTACTTAATTATCCACAACACCACCTATCTTAGTATCATCTGCATACTTACTAATCCAATTTACCACACCATCATCCAGATCATTGATGTACATGACAAACAACAGTGGACCCAACACAGATCCCCGAGGCACCCCACTAGTCACCTGCCTCCAACCTGACAAACAGCCATCCACCATTACTCTCTGGCATCTCCCATTCAGCCACTGTTGAATCCATCTTGCTACTCCTGCATTAATACCCAGCAATTGAACCTTCTTAACCAAGCTTCCATGAGGAACCTTGTCAAAGCGCTTACTAAAGTCCATATAGACGACATCCACCGTTTTACCCCCATCAATTTCCGTAGTAATCTCTTCAAAAAATTCAAGAAGATAAGTCAAACAAATCCATGTTGAATGTTCCTAATCAGGACCTGTTTATCCAGATGCTTAAATATATTATATCTAAGTA
Source organism: Leucoraja erinaceus (assembly GCF_028641065.1). Classification (NCBI taxonomy): domain Eukaryota; kingdom Metazoa; phylum Chordata; class Chondrichthyes; order Rajiformes; family Rajidae; genus Leucoraja; species Leucoraja erinaceus. The sequence goes on along the minus strand of NW_026575880.1, from coordinate 128,801 downwards.
TCTTTTCCATTAATTTGCCCACCACTGAAGTCAAACTAACAGGCCTATAATTGCTAGGTTTACTCTTAGACCCCTTTTTAAACAATGGAACAACATGCGCAGTATGCTAATCCTCGGGCACAATTCCCGTTTCTAATGACATTTGAAATATTTCTGTCATAGCCGCTGCTATTTCTACACTAACTTCCTTCAATGTCCTATGGAATATCCTGTTAGGACCTGGAGACTTATCCACTTTTATATTTTTCAAAAGTGTCAGTACTTCGTTTTCTTTGAATCTCATAGTATCCATAGCTACTCTACTTGTTTCCCTTACCTCACATAATTCAATATCCTTCTCCTTGGTGAATACCGAAGAAAATAAATTGTTCAATATCTCCCCCATCCCTTTTGGCTCTGCAGATAGCTGTCCACTCTGTCTCTCTAATGGACCAATGTTATCCCTCGTTATCCTTTTGCTATTAATATAGCTGTAGAAACCCTTTGGAATTACTTTCACCTTACTTGCCAAAGCAACCTCATATCTTCTTCTAGCTTTTCATTTTTATTTCTTAAGATTCTTTTTACATTCCTTATACTCCTCACGCACCTCATTTACTTCATGCTGTCTATAATTATTGTAGATCTCCCTCTTTTTCCGAACCGTGTCCAATTTCCCTTGAAAACCATGGCTCTTTCTAATTTTTACTATTTCCTTTCAACCGAACAGGGACATAAAGATTCTGTACTCTTAAAATGTCCCCTTTAAATGTCCTCCATTTCTCTTCTACATCCTTCCCATAAAACAAAATGTCCCAATTCACTCCTTTTAAATCCTTTCGCATCTCATCAAAGTTAGCCTTTCTCCAATCAAAAATCTCAACCCTAGGTCCAGTTCTGACCCTCTCCATAATTATATTGAAACTAATGGTATTGTGATCACTGGACCCGAAGTGCTCCCCAACGCATACCTCCGCCACCTGTCCCGTCTCATTTCCTAACAGGAGGTCCAGCACTGCCCCTTCTCTAGTAGGTACCTCTCTGTATTGCTGCAAAAAATTATCCTGCACACATTTTACAAACTCCAAACCATCCAGCCCATTTACAGAATGTGTTTCCCAGTCTATGTGTGGAAAATTGAAATCTCGCACAATCACTACCTTGTGCTTACTACTAATATCTGCTATCTCCTTACATATTTGCTCTTCCAATTCTCGCTCCCCATTTGACGGTCTATAATACCCCTATAAGTGTTGCTACTTTCCCACTTCTCAGTTCACCCAAATAGCCTCCCTAGACGAGCCCTCTAATCTATCCTGCCAGATAACTGAGCTTTTTGTGTATCTGTGATCAACATAGAATTACGCCCCTCTCTACATCATGGACATTCGGCCCATCCACTGCTGTCAGTTTTCCTCAAATACCCATTCTTATCATTATCTGATATTTCAATGTTAAACCTTGCACTAAATGTAGTGCCTTTTATCATTTATCTCTACATTGTGGACAACTTGATTTTATTCATGTATAATATTTTCTTTGGCAGGATAGCACACAAACAAGAACTTTTTTCCGTACCTCAGTACACGTGACTACAATAAGTTTGTAAGTACAGAAGTGATCAGAGCAGACTTAGCCCAAGTCTACTCTGCCATACACTCGTAGCTGATCTACCTGTCCTAACCACATTCTCCTCCCCTCTCCCCATAGCCCCTGACACCCACACTATGCAAGAATCTATCGAAACTAAAATCATCTAAACTAAACTAAACTAAACCAAACTAAACTAAATCATATTTGAGACTGCTCTTCACACACTAGAGGCTCACCATCTAATTACATGCCACAGATAATATAAAATGTCTTTAATTTCCCTGGACGTCTTAGCCATATAAAACTCATGAAGTGTGCAGTCTTTCCGGAAAGTTTGATGCTCAGATCAATGGCAGTTTTTTCACTAACCGTCCTTACACATTCTCCCTTGGTTCGTTATTCATCCGTGTAATACCCTCAATCCATGTCAGCAGGGGTCAGAGTTGGGAAATGGGAATTTTCAGCAGATCCAAATGTTCTATGGAAATGTTTTTGTTGTGATGTGAACCATCAGTCCCAATAAATTCGGGAAAAAGTCAAGTGCTGGAGCAACTCACTGGATTAGGCAACATATGTGGGTGATCGATGGGTGAAGTTGCGGGTCGGGACCCTTCTTCAGATTGTTGTTGGGAGGAGTGGGGGGCTGGAAAAGCCCTAGAGTTCGACAAAGCCACATGAATGATAAAGTATACAGGCGAGGGTGGTTTGCCTGGCAGTTGCGGGACATTTGCCAGAGAAGCAAAGCACAAAAAAGGGTGTCAGGTAAGAAAAGAGGAGTGATATGTTAAGCCAGATGGAGGAATGGAGGAGTAAGGGATCTGGGGGAATGGGTAAGAAACAGAGAAACATAGAAAATAGGTGCAGGAGGAGGCCATTCGTCCCATGGAGCCAGCACCGCCATTCATTGTGATCATGGCTGATCGTCCCCTATCAAGAAACCGTGCTTGGCTTCTCCCCATATCCCTTGATTCCACTAGCCCCGAGAGCTCTATCTAACTCTCTCCTAAATCCATCCAGTGACTTGGCCTCCACTGCCCTCTGTGGCAGGGAATTCCACAAATTCACAGCTCTCTGGGTGAAAAGGGTTTTCTCACCTCAGTCATAAATGGCTTCCGCATTATTCAGAGACTGTGGCCCCTGGTTCTGACTCGCCCAACATTGGGAACATTGTTCCTGCATCTAGCTTGTCCAGTCCTTTTATAATGTTATATGTTTCTATAAGATCCCCCCTCATCCTAAACTCAAGGGAATATAAGCCTAGTCTATTCAATCTTTCCTCATATGACAGGCCCGTCTTCCCAAGGATTAATCTCGTAAACCTACGCTGCACTGCCTCAATCACAAGGATGTCCTTCCTCAAATTCGGAGACCAAAACTGGACACAATACTCCAAATGTGGTCTCCCCAGAGCCAAACCTAACCCCATTGAGATAATAATCTGCCCCCTTGTTTTTGCCGCCAAAGTGGAAAACCTCACATTTATCTATATTATACTGCATCTGCCACACATCTGCCCACTCAGTCAACCTGTCCAGGTCACCCTGCAACCTCCTAACATCCTCTTCACAGTTCACACTGCCACCCAGCTTTGTGTCATCCACAAACTTGCTAGTGTTGCTCCTAATTCCCTCTTCCAAATCATTAATATATATGGTAAACAGTTGCGGCCCCAACACCGAGCCTTGCGGCACTCCACTCGCCACTGCCTGCGGTTCTGAAAAGGACCCGTTCACTCCTACTCTTTGCTTACGGTCTGCCAACCAATTTTCTAACCATGTCAACACCTTACCTCCAATTCCATGTGCCCTAATTTTAGTCACCAGCATCCCGTGAGACCACATCAAAGGCTTTCTGAAAGTCTAGATACACTACATCCACTGGCACCCCTTCATCCATTTTACTTGTCACATCCTCAAAGAAATCCAGAAGATTAGTCAAGCATCATTTCCTTTGTTAACCTGGACTAATCCTTTTACTGCTACCCAAATGCCCCATTATTACTTCTTTAATAATTGACTCCAGCATCTTTCCCACCACCAAAGTCAGGCTAACTGGTCTGTAATCCCCCGTTTCCTCTCTCTCGCTCCTTTCTTGAAAAGTTGGATAACATTAGCTATCCTCCAATCCACAGGAACTGATCCTGAATCTATTGAACATTGGAAAATGATCACCAATGCGACCACTATTTCTAGAGCCACCTCCCTGAGGACCCTGGGATGCAGACCATCAGGCCCAGGGGATGTATCATCCTTCAGTCCCATTAGCCTACCGAATACTATTTCTCGCCTAATGAACATTTATTTCAGTTCCTCTACCCCCTTAGATCCTCTGTCCTCCAATACATCGGGGAGATTGTTTGTGTCTTCCTTAGTGAAGATAGATCTGAAGTATCTGTTCAACTCTTCTGCCATTTCCTTGTTCCCCATAATAATTTCCATGTCTGCGTTCAAGGGACCAACATTTGACTTTGCTACTCTTTTCCCCTTAACATATCTAAAGAAGCTTTTACTGTCCTTCTTTACTGTCCTTCTGGCCAGCTTCCCTTCGTACTTCATCTTGTCGGCCCGTATTCCCATTTTGTTACCTTCTGTTGTGCTATGAAAGTTTCCCAATCCTCTTGCTCCCGGCTACTCTGTGCTGTGTTATACATGAGAGCGGAATAATGTTAAACGTGGAAGTTCATTTGGCTGGGCACATGGAGAAAATGTGGTAAAGTGGAGAGATATGCTGTTACCTAGATTTGGAGATTTCAATATTCATTCTGCAGTGTTATAAACGTCCCGAGCGGAATATGAGGTGCCGAGTCTCCATTTTTCGTGTGACTTCACTCTGTCAATGGAGGAGGCCCAGGACTGGAAGAACAATATGGAAATGAGAAGTGGGGTTGAAATGTTTAGCAGCCGAGATTTTTCGCAGATCGGGGTCGCTTTAGTGTTCGCTTGGTCTCGACGATGTACAGGAGGGGGCCGAACAAAGCATCATCAATCCACTGTGTAGAAGTTCTCCAGCATTTTTGCGTACCTTCACCAATCCACAGCCTGGTGAAATGGGCCTGCTACGCTGTGTTCCAGCACTTTGTGTTTTATATACATACTAGACCGAGTGCAGATCCGTTGGGTCTGGTTCCCGAGTACGGGGAGGGTGGGGGGGGGGGGGGGGGGGGGGGGGGGAGGGGGGAGGGGGAGGTGGGAGGGGGGGTATGAGGGGGGGGAGGAGGGGGGGAATGAGGGGCGGAGGGAGGAAGGGGGGGGGTGTTACAGAACTGAACTCACTGTGGAATGAATGCATTAACGGAGCCAGTCTGCTGCTGGATCTGAAGTTGTCCCAGCCGCTGACGGCAAAGTGTGAAAGCGGCCCCATCAGAGACTGTGAGTAGCAATGTTACAAAATTTTGAGATTTAAAAAATCAAGTCTGCAATTTATCCCATCAGATAAAGCATAACAATAAGTTTAATTTGACACCTAATTCACTTTCATATCTCAAGTAATAAAAAAAGTTATGGCCATTTTGAAATGAAATGAAATGAAATGAAATGAAAATGATGATGAAATGAAATGATTCAATTTATTGTCATTGTCAGTGTACAGTACAGAGACAACGAAATGCATTTTTAGCATCTCCCTTGAAATGGAGACACAGGGCGTCGCGGTGTGCCCGCGCCTGCCGCCGTAATTAATTTTCATACTCGGAAATTAGTATCTTGTTCCCTATTGATTTTCTATGGACATAACAAAAAAGCTGTGATTGTGGACAGTCAAAAGCCCATAACTTTCTTAAAAATTAAGAGAACTGAATGAAATTTTCAGTTATCATAGATTGAAGCATTCTGAAACAAATATAAACCAATCTTACTTGGATGACCTGAAATTAAAGCATATAATTAGTTAGTTACCCAATTGTAGCTAATTTCAAACTTCAATTTCTAGATCTAAGGCATTATTAACTTACTTTTGATAAATTCAGCGAGCAAACGCGATAATTCCCGATATTTTGGACCTGTAAATATCCACGGCAAATGTCGGCTGTTCATTTCCGCCGGTTTGGCACCTTCAGTTCCCTCTTGAATTTACCTTACTTGCTATCTTTTTTTTCCCCTGTAAATCTAGGTAGCTGTGCCTCACGGTCACCCCGACTGGCACAGTAAATTGCAGCTCACAACCTCGCCGTTTTCTATGTTTTTAACGGGTGGGAAAATGCGTTTTTTCCCATCCACTAACATGTACCGAACCCTCGAGTGTCCTCCACTTGAGAATTTTGGTCACGTGGGTGCGGATCTACACTCCAGTGACCTTTAGTGAAATCACCCTATAGAAAACTTTATATACAGGGTTATATACAAGCCCCATTTAATGTAAAAATAAGGTACATAGCTTTAATTGTTTGCTTTATAAAACCCTGGGGCTGCGAGAGGTTGCGAGTTTAGAGATTGATTTTTAAACTACTATAACTATTTTACAAGGCCATAAAAACTAATAATACCTTTTACGACGGGGTCTTTCAGCGATTTTCCGTTAATGATTTACTAGGCTGAACATTTTCGATTGCAACAGCCTAGTAAAAATCGCGTTTTAAACCCGCCCCCTCTAAACAGCGCCAAAATCGCGCACACGGGGTGGGGCAGATGCTCAGACACGATTCAGGTAGGTTTTGTAGCATACCTACTGTGAGGCCTCACATCCTCGGCGCTTCTGACACGCCGGCTCTGCCACGCTGATTGCTCCCCCGCTCCTTTTCGCCCGAGGGCGAAAAGCAGCGGTTGAATATCCGATGTTTGGCTTGAGGCAGCGTGACAGAGCCGGGCTGGGCACCCGCGGTAGGGAATAATGTTGGCGTTTTCGAGCAGGGCCGGGCGCCAGCAGCCGTTCTGGTCGCTGGCCAGCAGGGGGCGGCAAAATGAGTGAGTGAGTGAGTGGGGGGGGGGGGAGAATTTTATTAAAAAATGTGTACATAAAAATGTCCAAATGTTTTGAGGTGTGCATGAGTGAATGTAAACGTGAAATGGAAACAATGATGGTGTTCAGCGTGTGGCTGTGGCGGACCAAGGAATCAAAGGCCGAATCTGACATACACCCACAAACACACACGCCCACACACACACACACACACACACACAACCACACACACACACACACACACACACAAACACACACACACACACACAACCACAACCACACACAGACACGCCCACACACACACGGAGAAAGAGTTTTAGTAGTATACTAGACCAAGTGCAGACCAGTTGGGTCCCCCAACGCCCATTTGCCGGGGGGGGGGGGGGGGGGGGGGAGTCATGCGGCGTCATACACACTAACCACCCCCACACACATACACTAACTACCCCCCTTGATATTATATTAATATTATTCATTTGCTCCTATTACCCCATAACCACCCTATCCACGGAAGTATAGCCCCCAACTCGCAGGCGCGTCTAGAGAGGGAGGAACTAGAGAGTGAGGGCAGAGTGACAGAGAGAGGCAGAAAGGCAAGATACAGAGGGAGAGGGGGTCGTGGAGCAAGGAGGAGAGCGAGGGTGAGCAAGGGGGGAGTGGAGGAGCGAGAGAGGGGGAGGCGAGAGAGGGGGAAGGGAAGGGGTTGAGGGGGTGGGAAGGGAGGGGGAGGTGGAGGGGGAGGGGGGGGGTGAAGGGAATGGGGTAGAGGCCGGGTGGAAGGGGGGAAGCAGGTTTAGGGGAGGGAGGGTGGAGGAGGGCAGAAAGTAGGTATGTTACAAAACCTACCTGAATTGTCATTGGGAATCTGCCCTCAGCCATGTCCGCGATTTTGGCGCTGTTTGGAGGGGGCGGGTTTAAAACGCGATTTTTACTAGGCTGTACTAATCGCACATGTTCAGCCTAGTAAATCATTAACGAAAAATCGCTGCAAGACCCGGTCGCAAAAGGTATTATTAGTTTTATAGGCCTCGATAATATAGTTCTAATAGTTTTAAAATTACTGTCTCATTCCGCAACCTCTCGCAGCCCCAGGGTTTTATAAAGCAAACAATCAAAGGTATGTACCTTATTTTTACATTAAATGGGGCATATATATAACCCTGAAAATATCAAGTTATCTATAGCGAGTAGTTCATTTTGGGCTTTTTATATCCCGCAGTATTTTTCTCGGCATTTGAGGGCACTAATCCAGCGCGATGTCAACGTTCTAAACCAGCGCGTTCCACATGAACCCACTAGAAAGCCGATTTAAATGGGCATTTATTTACAGCAATTGAACACTAAATTCCTTCCATTTGGCCTATAAATTAATGTAAATTAGATATAAAAATCATGTTATATTGTGAATTATAACGTTGTCTCTGTACTGTACACTGACAATGACAATTAAAATTGAATCTGAATCGGTATTTGTGAATAATCTTTGGACACTTAGGCTATTTAAAAATGTTAATCTTTCCTTAAGAAATGGGCTTTTGACTATCCAAGATCACAGCTTTTTTGTAATGTCCATTGAAAATCAATAGGGAACAAGATGCTAATTTCCGAGTATGAAAATGGTCATAACTTTTTTAATACTTGAGATATGAAAGTAAATTTGGTGTCAAATTAAACTTATTGTTATGCTTTATCTGATGGGATAAATTGCAGACTTGATTTTTTAAATCTCAAAATTTTGTAACATTGCTACAGAAAGGGTGGGGGCGAAGAATGGCGGGAGAGAGATAGGGAGGGGGGAGAGAGAGAGGGGAGAGAGAGCGGGGCGGGTCGGCAGCTTGCCTGGGCCCGAGCGAGGCAGGGATCTATCTGAGGACGTTGAAAAGCAGCGGGGGGCCCAGCTGATCGTGGCTTCCGCAAGAGGTGTGACGACGAGGGGGGCTGTGGAGGGGAGCCGGGCGAGTGAGTGGGCTGCGAAATGCGGAGAGGGACATAAGCGGCTCGACTCTCTGGAAACCGACAGCTGAGTGAGCGGGCAGACGGAGGGGGAAGGGGGGGGCGTGCCTTCTCAGGCTTAGCTGACATTTAGGAGAACCTCCTTCAGCGCGTGAGCGATCAGCAGAACCAAGATCCTATAGCGGAGTTGAGCTGTAGGGCCTTTGCCACAGAATCTCGATCTTTCTGCGATCTTTTTTTTTTTTTTACTGTTAGTATGGTTATACATTTTAGTAGATATCTCGGGAAATAATTGACCAAATTTATAGAGGATTGGATTTTTGAAATCATCAGGAAAATTTCTACCAGTGGATGTAAAATGTTCACTCTCATTTGTAATGTCAGCAGCTGGGCAGAGGTCAGATTTTAAAAAAAAGGTCAGATTGGTCAACAATTTTAATAAAAAGGCGGGAAAATAATGTACCGAATGTACAGAGGAGTGGATTTCTAAAATTACAAGGAAAATCTCGACTGAAATATAGAAAAATTTTCCAGTTTTGGCGTCCGGCGTCTCACACACACACTCACACGCACGTACACAGTTTTAATAGATACTAAACCAAGTGGGGGGTGGGGGGAGATAAGTGGAAGAATGGGGATGGAGGGGGAGAGGTGTTGGGGGGAGTGGTCGAAGTGGGAGAGAGGGGAGGGTAGGGGAGTAGGGGGGGAGTGGAGGAAGAGGGAGAGAGAGGGGGGTAGGGGTAGGTGGTGGGGGGAGAGGGGGGATGGGAGACAGAGGGTGGGGGTGGAGGGAGAGGGGTGGGGGGAAGGGGGAGATAATTGGAAGAGTGGGAAGGGAGGGGGGGGAGGGGTAGGGGCAGTGATGGAAGAGGGACAGAGTAGTAGGGGGCAGGGGTGGGGGGAGAGAGAGCGATGGGGGGGGGGAGGGAGGGGGAGAGAGAGGGGTGGGGGAGGGAAAGGGGTGGGGAGGGAGAGGGGTTGGGTAAGGGGGAGAGAAGTGGAAGAGTGGGGAGGGAGTGGGAGAGGGGTAGGGGGGGGAGAGTGGTGGAAGAGGAACAGAGGGGTGGGGCGGGGGGAGAGTGGGAAAGGAAGAGAGGGAAGGGGTGGGGAGGTTTGGGAGGGGGAGGGAGATGGGATAGGGGAGAGAGGGGGAAGAGTGTGGAGGGAAGGGGAAGAGTGGGGAGGGGGTGGGGGGGGCAGAGAGGGAAGGGGGTGGGGAGAGGGAGGGGTGTGTGTGGGAGAGGGAAAGGGTGGTGGGGTAGAGAGGGGCGTGGGGGGAGGGGAGGAGGAGGAGGAGGAGGCGAGGAGAGGGGTGAGGAGAGGGAGATGGAGAGGGGGAGGAGAGGGAGGTGCGGGAGGAGAGAGGGATGGGGAGAGAGGTGTGGGGGAGGATTGGGGAGGGACGGGAGGGAGGGGAGGAGGGAGTGGGGGAGGGAGGGAGAAGAGTGTGGAGGGAGGGGGGAAGGGTGGGTGAGAGAGGAGAAAGAGTGGGAGGGGGAGGGGTAGGGGCAGTCCATCTATTCCCCATCCCTTATCACCCCCAATCTTTCTCTGTTCCCACACACGTGATCACACGCTTTGACACAGGCTGTGTGGGGGGGGGGGGGGGGGGGGGGGGGGGTGGGTGGTGCAAAGGCATATGTAAATGAGATCCATTCCGATTGACATCCGTGAGGGATGGCATTATGACATCACACGATGTAACGTTCACCAACATTCAATGGGGGAAGGATTTTATTAAAAATGTGTACTTAATCACGACGAGATTTAATGAGGAGTGGATTAGCGAATGCAAAAGTGAAATCTCTACCGAAATGGAAAAAAGTCTCGGCGTTTCATCGTGTGGTATTAGCGTACCAAGGAATCAAAGGCCAACAATCTAATCTGAAAATGGAATCTGACACACACACACACACACACACACACACACACACACACACACCCACACACACCCCCACACAGACCCACACCCACACACACACACACACACACACGCACACACACATACGCACACAGAGTTTTAATATATAGATAGATAGAATAGATAGATAAGTCGGCATTTTGCATTACTTGTAACTCAATAAATTCAGATTTGTGTTTTATTTATTTCAGGATGAAGCTGGTCGGGAGAGCAGGAAGGACATGTTCTTGAATAGAACTCTGTGTGGATGTGCAATGTAATAACAATTACATGCACAATTTATAACCATGTGCTTACTATTTGCAGTGCGTGTGTTGATACCGAATCGTTGTCAGTGACAGATGCTGCCCCGGCCTTTGAAACGTTATATCACCCCTTTGTGTTTAACACAATGTTAAGAGAAATATCTGATGCCATTAAGCGGAGTAGCTTACAAACGGACGGTGTGAATATAGCATTCTCTGACTTTTGTCAACAACCCTACCCCTCACCCCCCCCCCCCCCCCCCCCCCACCCACCGCACACACACACACACACCACACACACACACACACACACACACACACACACACACATCTTCTCCCTCCCTCCCAAACCCTTCCCCCTGCAGCTTCTCGCTACCCGCGCAACCATCTTTTCCCTGTGCCTCAACTGGACTCGTATCCATTTCTCCCCTCCACCACAACCTCCACGGATAATCCTACCTCTGGCTTCACGATTCTCACAACTTGGTATCCATATCTCACATCTTTTGTCTTTTCATCCCTGTCATTATTTCAATTGGCTTATCGTAACAATCCTCTCGCTGGTATCCACCTCGCACTTGCGTTGGATGGAATTGGAATCCCACCACTAGCCATAACTTCCCACCCCCACCCCTGGGCACTTTCCGCCGACCTTTCCCACCGCAACTCTCTGGTTAACTCGTCCATTCCTACGCTTCCTGAGTCTCTTCCCGGCCTCCGGGAACTCTATGATTATCTGGTTCTCCCCCCAGTCTCCGTCACCCTGGACGTGGAAACAGCGAGGTGTCTGTGGATCGGAAGAGGGTGAGATGGACCGGGACACAGAACAACCTTCCTGACACCATGAAGAGATTTACAGTCAGTCGGTGTGTGCTGGGATCGGAGGGATTCATATCGGGGAGACATTACTGGGAGGTGGAGGTGGAGGTGGCGGGGAGTCGGCGCTGGAGTCTGGCAGTCGCCGCAGTGTCGGTGGAGAGGAAGGGGCAGGTTGGCCTGACCCCGGAGACTGGGGACTGGAGGGTCAGGCGGTTTGGTCAAGTGTTTCATGCAGTCACCTCCCCTCCATCACGTCTCCCCGCCCGTCTCATCCCCCCTCACCCTTTTAAACTCCAATGAATACAAGCCACGTCTTTTAAATATTTCCTCATATGACAGTCCCGCCATCCCAGGGATCAATCTCGTGAACCTACGCTGCACTGCCTTAATCACAAGGATGTCCGTCCTCAAATTAGGAGACCAAAACTGTACACAATATTCTAGATGTGGTCTCACCAGAGCCCTATACAACTGCAGAAGAACCTCTTTACTCCTATACTGAAATCTTCTTGTTATGAAGGCCAACATTCCATTAGCTTTCTTCACTGCCTGCTGTACCTGTAGGCCAACTTTCAGTGACTGGTGTACAAGGACGCCCAGTTCTCGCTATACCTTCCCCTTACCTAACCTAACCCCATTGAGATAATAATCTGCCCCCTTGTTTTTGCCGCCAAAATAGATAACCTCACATTTATCTATATTATACTGCATCTGCCACTCATCTGCCCACACACTCCACCTGTCCAGGTCACCCTGCAACCTCCTAACATCCTCTTCATAGTTCACACTGACACCCAGCTTTGTGTCATCCACAAACTTGCTAGTGTTGCTCCTAATTCGCTCTTCCAAATCATTAATATAATATAGTGTGTTCTTCAATTTTTTTGGAGAGAGAAGAATCGCATCTGTATTAAAAGGCGAACAATCCTCTCTCTCCATTATTAACCAATTTACCCGTTGGCGTGTATTGTCCAGCCAGTAGATTACATTTTTAATATTCGTTGCCCAGTAATAGTATACAAAGTTGGGGAGAGCCAATCCACCAGTTTCTTTGGGTTTACATAGATGCCGTTTATGAATTATATGTGTTTTATAATCCCAAATAAAGTTTGTAATCAGAGAATCAAGTGTTTTGAATCAATTTTTAGGAAGATATATCGGTATTGATTGGAATAAATAGAGGATTTGTAGGAGGAAGATCATCTTTATAGCATTTATTCTGCCTTTTAGAGACATCGTGAGTGTTTTCCAAAATTGAATACCAGCGTTTTATTTAGTAACTAAAGGATGGGAGTTTGCGTTGAATGAAGAAGTATATTTTCTGGTTACCTGAACACCCATATATTTGAATTTTTCCGTACCAATTCTGATAGGGAATTTTAGAAGGTGTGTCGGCTCTTGAGGTTTTATTACCATATAACCATATAACAATTACAGCACGGAAACAGGCCATCTCGACCCTTCTAGTCCGTGCCGAACACGTATTCTCCCCTAGTCCCATACACCTGCGTTCAGACCATAACCCTCCATACCTTTCCCGTCCATATAACTATCCAATTTATTTTTAAATGATAAAAACAAACCTGCCTCCACCACCTTCACTGGAAGCTCATTCCACACAGCCACCACTCTATGAGTAAAGAAGTTCCCCCTCATGTTACCCCTAAACTTCTGTCCCTTAATTCTCAAGTCATGTCCCCTTGTTTGAATCTTCCCTACTCTCAGTGGGAAAAGCTTATCCATGTCAACTCTGTCTATCCCTCTCATAATTTTAAAGACCTCTATCAAGTCCCCCCTTAACCTTCTGCGCTCCAAAGAATGAAGCCCTAACTTGTTCAATTATTGACATAATTTCACTTTTGTTCCAGTTTATTCTATATCCTGAAAAGGAACCAAATTCCTCCATTAGATTTAACATACTTGGAATGCTAACTTGGTAATTGGTGATAAATAATAATACATCATCTGCATATACCTGTAATGATATTTTATTATTGGAGTATTTAGTATTATAGCCGTGTATGTTCGGATGTACTCTTATACTTTTGGAACTTTGGTATGTGGAAGGAAACAAGAGCATCCGGAAAAACCCATGCGATCAAACAGAAAATCAGCAAACTCCATACAGACATCACCCATATTCAGGATCAATTCCGGGTCTCTGGCACTTTTAGGCAGCAACCTTATGGCAAATAGTCTTGAACTTAATTAAAACAAACAGTAGCTATAAAGGGGGAACATAGCGTCACTTGGAGATTTAAAACTGAAAATTGATATTTTCTTTTTTTTAGTAACCAAAGTTATCAACGTATATATTTTTTTGTGTTGGGAAACAAAACATAGTGGCACAGCTGGTAGACTTGCTGCCTCACATGCCAGAGATCTGTGTTCGATCCTGTCCTTGGGCACTGTCTGTGTTGAATTTGCACATTCTCCCTGCAAGCATGTAGGTTTCCTCCCACATCCCAAAGACGCATTGGCTTTGTAGGTTAACTTGTCTCTGTAAAATTGTCCCTAATGTGTAGGGAGTGTGTGAAGAAAGTGGCATAACAGAACTTGTGTGAATGGGTAGACAGAAATGCTGAAGAAACTCAGCGGGTAAGGCAGCATCTATGGAGCAAAGGAAATGGCAACGTTTCGGGTCAAACCCATTCTTCAGACTGATGTGAGGGTGGGGGGAGAGGGAAAAAGAAAGGAAGAGGCGGAGACAGTGGGCTGAGGGAGAGCTGAGAAGGGGAGGAGAAAGCAGGGATTACCTGAAATTGGAGAAGTCAATGTTCATACCGCTGGGGCGTAAACTGCCCAAGCGAAATATGAGGCGCTGCTCCTCCAATTTACGGTGGGCCCTACTCTGGCCATGGAAGAGGCCGAGGACAGAAAGGTCGGATTTCGAATGGGAGGGGGGTTGAAGTGCTGAGCCACTGGGAGATCAGGTTGGTTATTGCAGACTGAGCGGAGGTGTTGGGCGAAGCGATCGCCAAGCCTGTGCTTGGTCTCACCGATGTAGAGCAGCTGACACCTAGAAACATAGAAACATAGAAAATAGGTGCAGGAGTAAGCCATTCGGCCCTTCGAGCCTGCACCGCCATTCAATGTGATAACTGCATTTCGTTGGCTCTGTACTGTACACTGCACAATGACAATAAAGTTTGAATCTGAATCTGAATCATGGCTGATCATCCAACTCAGTATCCTGTACCTGCCTTCCCTCCATACCCCCGATCCCTTTAGCCACAAGGGCAACATCTAATTCCCTCTTAAATATAGTCAATGAACTGGCCTCAACTACATTATGTGGCAGAGAATTCCAGAGATTCACCACTCTCTGCGTAAAAAAATGTTTTTCTCATCTCAGTCTTAAAAGATTTCCCCTTTATCCTTAAACTGTGACCAACATCGGGAATAATCTTCCTGCATCTAACCTGTCCAACCCCTTAAGAATTTTGTAAGTTTCTATAAGAGCAGTGGATGCAATAGATGAGGTTGGAGGAGGTGCAGGTGAACCTCAACCGCACCTGGAAAGACTGCTTGGGTCCTTGAATGGAGTCAAGGGGGGAGGTAAAGCGACAAGTGTAGCATTTCCTGCGGTTGCAAGGGAAAGGAGAGGGGGTGGTTTGGGTGGGAAGGGACGAATTGACCAGGGAGTTACGGAGGGAGCAGTCTCTGCGGAAAGCCAACAGGGCAGGAGATGGGAAGATGTGGCCAGTGGTGGAATCCCATTGTTAGTCAAAAAAGCTGGAGAAAATCAGCGGTTAAGGCAGCATCTATGGTGCGAAGGAATAGACGAAGTTTTGAGACCCTTCTTCAGATTGATGTCAGGGGCGGGACACGAGAAAGAAAGGAAGAGGCGGAGATAGTAGGCTGTGCGAGAGTTGGGAATGTGAGGGGAAGGAGGGAGAAAGCAAGGACTACCTGAAATTAGAGAAGCCAATGTTCATACCGCTGGGGTGTAAACTACCCAAGCAAATATGAGGTGCTGCTCCTCCAATATGCGGTGGGCCTCACTCTGGCCATGGAGGAGGCCCAGGACAGAAAGGTCGGATTCGGAATGGGAGGGGGAGTTGTAGTGTTGAGCCACCGGGAGATCAGGTTGGTTATTGCGAACTGAGTGGAGGTGTTGTGCGAAGCGATCGCCAAGCCTGCGCTTGATCTCACCGAGGTTGATCATACGCTGAATAATCTAACCACATTTTTGTTTGGGAGTGGGAAAGAAATAATAGGAATTGCATTCATTGCAATGGGTAAAAAGAGTTGAGATACTGTATTATAATTTTGCTGCATGTCATTGGGGTATATATCATTGATTGGTGAATATATTTAGATTGTGTCTTTATTTGAAGCAGAAATAATATGTGAATGCTTCATTGAGCATAATCCGACTGGTCACTACACACTTCGTCCGAGCACATTATGGCACGCATCATGCAAACGGTCTTAAATGACCACCTAAACCGTCATTTGGCAACTTAAAAAGCTGCCAAGGTTGCCCGGCTGACAACAGAGGAAAAAAAAATAAGTGAGAGCCCTGCAAGATGTATAATATTTTTGACACTGTCATAGGCCTTTCTTACATATGCTGTTACAATGCACTGTAGTCTCTAAACAACCCTTCAGTAATTTTCCTTGCCCTCCATTTCAGAATAGTAGTGTTTTAAGTCAATAACTCGACACTAGCACTGGCAATAAATAAATAAATAAATAAATAAATAAGCGCAGCTTTCCAGCACCTTATCTCATTGGCCACGCTCGGCTGCAAATCGGTGTGAATCTGGTGGGCCATCTTCCGCTAGTCATGGGGGTGGGGGATTGGGGGGGGGGGGGGGGGGGGGGGGGGGGGGGGGGCTTACAAGCTTAGGGCCTCTCTTCATCTAAATCCGGCCATGACTGCATGGACCCTGTCAGGTCCGACCAGCGGTCGTCAGCCAACTTGGCCTTATTCCTACTCCCTCTGGAGTCCTTCAAAAACTTCAGCAAGTGGATTTCCCAGACTTCAACAAGTGGAGACACGGGGTTGCGGGTAGGGCAGTCCATCAACTCACTGACGACAGAGTCTGCATCACCCCCCTCCTCACATTCAATGTCCGAGTCTGAGTCCGAAAGGTTCCAACTCTCAGCCGCCCCGCTCACCCCTCCCTGTGGGGTGGGTATGCCGGCCACATCACACGGTCCCTCCTCCATCACCATCACATCCCCAGGATCAGTGACAGGTACCGGTACCGGTACCTCTGACTGCAGCAAACTACCTGGTAAATGACCAGTCACCTGCAGACTCACACCGCCCTCTGTAACCGGATTGGGGACAACGAAGTCGGAGGGAATCGCCAGGGCTGGTGGTGACCGGGCCTGTCTGGAGTCCAATCGGAGGACACAATCCAGAATGACCCGCCTCTTCTCCGCACCAAGGGTACCCGCCCCAGCACCGTCACCCAAAGAGTCCCCGACTTCCTTCACCACCACCTCACTGTTGCCTTCAGGGGCTGATGTTCCTGGAGTCTCCCCTACTTCCTTAGCCAGTGGGGCAGCACACCCCATCTGGGCTTGGAGCCTCAATGGGGAATATAGTCTGGGGACCCACCACCACACTCAAGTCTCCCCCTTCAAGCTGCCCCTAGTCATTATCTAAGCCAGGTGACACGTTCTATGGGGGAACAGCACCCACGGGTAGTGCGTCACCACCCTACAGAGGCACCCTCCAGCACAGAAGAAGCGTGCCCTGGGTACTCCATCTTGACAGGGGTGAATAACCCCCTTCAGATTGTCCCTGGACTTCAGGGCCGTAGACCGCATGGGAGGACCCTCCTCCTCCTCTTCCAGCCACTGATGTGCGGTGGTACAGCCTCTCCTTCCACATTCCCGTCTACCTGCTCACGCTCTCCAGCATCTGGTTGCACCCTATGGTCCTTAGGCTTTCCTGGGCTAGGCTCAGAGGCGAGCACGATCTCATCGGCAATGGGAGACTCGAGTGCAGCAGGAGCCTCGGTGCCGTGGAATGTGAAGTGGGGAAGACAATGGAGACCCGGCGTGGGGGAACCGCATTGGGGGAACAGCGGGAGAACAACGGGGGACGTGGTGTGGGAGACTCTAGTTTTCGAATCCTCTGTCCAGGAGATTAGTCGGTGTTTGCTTGTTTATTGTTCGTTTGTTGTTTTGTTGGTGGTTCCGGTGAAGGCGCTTTGCACACGGCAGCCAGCAAACAGTCGTTGGTCTGTTCATTTTCACTTTTAATTTCAAGTTTGCGTGTACCTAGTTATGTGTTGTCGCTGTTCGCTGAACAATTTCCCTCTGCGGATGAATAAAATGTTATCGTATCGTATCTGCAACAATTATCTCATGCCCGATTATCTTGGTCCTCGAGAATACAGATAAATGTGAGGTGTTGTAGTTTGGAATGTCAAACATGGTAAGGACATATACTGTGAATGGTTGGGCTCTGGAGAGTATTGTAAAGCACAGGGATCTAGGAGTGTAGGTACATCGTTCACTGAAAGTGGCATCACATGTGGACAGTGTTGCAGAGCGGATGGATACAGGACAGTAGGTGCATTGTTCCATGAAATTAGCATCACGGGAAAATTGGGAATGTTGTAGAGCGAGGGATCGAGCAGTGTAGGTACATAGACCCCAATCAAGGAGGATAGGGGACAAATCATCCTCTACGATAATCCTCAACACTGGTGCTCCGCAAGGATGCATACTCAGCTCCTTTCTTTGCTCCTTGTACATCCACTATTGTGCAGACATGGACAAATGTAATTCCTTTAACAGATGACACCACCTTTGTGGGCCAGCTATCAAATAATGATGTGACGAAGTACAGGAAGGAGATTGACAACCACGTGGCCTGATGTTGAGACAAAATATTTTCTCTCAATGTAAGCAAGACAAAGGAGATGGAGATTGACTTGAGGAAGCAAGGTGGTACACATACCCCAATTTGCCTTAACGGCGCCAAGGTTGAATACTTCAAATTACAAGTCCAAGGACATCAACGCCTCTACTTCCTTGGTGGGCTTAAAACTTTGCAATGTCCCCTACAACTCTCACCAATATCTAAAGGTACATCATACAAAGCATTTTATCCAGATGCATCACAGCATGGTTTGGGAGCAGCTCCATCCAAGACGGCAAGAAATTGCAGCGAAATGTGAATGCAGCCAAGACCACCACACAAACCAACCTCCCTTCTATTCACTCAATTTACACCTAACATTGCCTCGGCAAGGCAATAGACATTAGACGTTGGACAATAGACAATAGGTGCAGGAGTAGGTCATTCGGCCCTTTAAGCCAGCACCGCCAATCAATGTGATCATGGCTGATCATCCCCAATCAGTACCCTGTTCTCACCATACCCCCGGACACCGCTATCTTAACGAGCCCCATCTAGCTCTCTCTTGAAAGTCTCCAGAGAATCTCCGAGGCAGAGAATTCCACAGCCTCACAACTCTGTGTGAAAAAGTGTTTCCTCATCTCCATCCCAAATGGCTCAACCCTTATTCTTAAACATAGCCCCTGGTTCTGGACTGCCGCAAAATTTGGAACATGTCTAGCTTGTCCAACGACTTAATAATCTTATATGTTTCATAAAGATCCCCTCTGATCCTTCCAAATTCCAGAGTGTGCAAGTCCAGCCGCTCCATTGTCTCATCATATGACAGTCCCACCATCCCGGGAATTAACCTTGTAAACCTACGCGGCACTCCCTCGATATCAAGAATGTCCTTCCTCAAATTAGGGGACCAAAACTGCACACAATACTCCAGGTGTGGTCTCACTAGGGCGCTGTACAACTGCAGAAGGACCTCTTTGCTCCTATACTCAACTCCTCTTGTTATGAAGGCCTACCAGCCACTCGCTTTTTTACTGCCTGCTGTACCTGCATGCTTACTTTCATTGACTGATGAACAAGGACCCCCAGATCATGTTGTATTTCCTCTTTTCCCAATTTTACACCATTTAGATAATAATCTGCCTTCCTGTTTTGCTACCAAAGTGGATAACCTTAGGCCAGCAGCATAATCAAGATGAGTCACACCCTGCCCACTCCCCCTTCTTCTCTCTCAGGCAAAAGGTATAGAAGTGTGATAATGCACCAATCCAGATTCAGGGACAGTTTCTTCTTAGCTGTAATCAGGAACTGAATCATCCTACCACAACCGGAGAGCAGTGTTGAACCCGGTCCACCTCAAAAGTGACCGCCGGACTATCCTTGATCGGCCTTTGCTGGCATTACCTTGCACTAAATGTTATTCCTTTATCATGTATCTAAACACTATAAATAGCTCGATTGTAATCACGTATTGTCTTTCTGCCAACTGGATGGCACGCAACAAAAGCTTTTCACTGTATCTCGGTACACGTGACAATAAGTTAAACTATACTAACTATATATTACAAAAACCCTCATCTTGTTTGTTTCTATTAGGCTGTGGGCCGAGGAGCTTTATTCTACTGTTCCGTGTCCCAAGTCTCAGAATGACATGAAATGTTCACATATTGTGTAAAAATATTATATAAATCACCCCTGAAACTCGTCAAGAACAAAACTTGCACATTTTATGTTAAATACGGAAAAAACAGAAAAGTGTTGGGTATTTTAAGTCCAATCAAAGCACGTTTAACATTGAGTCGGACGCCAGTTGGCCAATCACACGTTTTGTTTCAGGCTAGATAGGTAGGGAGCACACAACATGGTTGAGAGGACTTCACTGATTTTCATTAATGCCAGCTTGTTGTAGTGTAATAAGTCTTTAACATCTATTCTCGGAGCTGCCTGCGATACCTTACCGGGAAAAAGTGGTCCGATCGCCGGGCCTATGTATTAACATAGTGAAGCCGCGGTCTCAATTAAGAAGCGGCCAATTCGCGAACGTGGAGCAGCGGAGTGTGTTTGGATCATCTCCGCGGGCGGGCGGGGTGGGCTGTACATAGTGCCGTCAGTAGCGGCCGCTTACAGGCCCGACCACGGGAGAAAAACGGAGGAATATTAATTGCACTTTATAGGAGTGAGTAAACTCCACTTTATTGGAGTGAGAAATGGTCAGAAATGGCTGATGTTTATGTAGAAATGAATTGGTGTATGTGAACTTGAACTTGAACTGATTTATCTCTGGTAGTAACAGTGTTATTCTCATTAACATTAAGAAGAGGTTGGCATTTTATGAATTGAAGTCCATGCAGACTTAATAACTAGGAGATGTGTATTTGTAGCCTCTGCCTGACCCTCCACTTGAACTGAACTAACTTATCAATGGACATCAGAACGTATCAAAAGACTTGGAATCTGATGAAGAATATTCAGATGAATATCAGATGTAATGTAAACAAATAAATTGGGGAAATAAATGATTACATAAACTTTTATTTTAGTGTCGATTTAGTGTCACTGTTTATTTGGTCAAACTATTTAAACAATGCGTGAATTACGTACAGAAGTGTTAAAATTGTCTTTATTATTGTGGTAAGTAAAGATCTATTAAAAATAAGTCTACTAACTTTCTAATGTACCGACAAGCCTAGTTTCCCAATGGCCGTTGAGGGGAGAACAGAAAATAACATTTTCACGACAGAATATCGACTGAAAATAATAATAATAATTTCTCACCTTTCGTTTTTATTGGGGAACCTAAAGAATGACAGGTCGGGTCGTTTAGATTTACGATTAGAACAGTTGATAGCAGAGCAGTGAGATGAAGATGTGGATGAGGACGCCATGACAGTGTGGGGGAAGCCTAATAAAATGGCGTCGACGATCACACACGTGATACTACGCGAATTTCGAGGAGTGGTCTATCTTGCTCCTCTATAACAAAGATCCTCTTTGCTCTATAATCTTTGGTTTTGCCTGTGCACAATTTCAGACCGTCACCTTTTTTTGCTCCCCTCATGGACACCACTGCTCCATGGGTACATTTCCTTCCAGTTTACTGCTTCTCTGGGCCCGCGGGGGATCCGGGGCTCTGGCGCTGAGGCTGGGGGTGGGTCTGGGTCTGCGGGCGGCAGCGCGGCTGTTGCTCCGTACCCGTGGGAGAGGGGAGAGGCTGCGACGGGAATCCGGGGGCGCGGAGGTTGGCTCAGAGGGGCGTCTGTACTGCTGCACTGGGCCCGCATGGAGCGGGACCCTCGAGATCCTGGGGAGGTGAGGAGGGAGCCTGAGGGGGATTGAGGGGAGGTGAGGAGGGAGCCTGGGGGGGATTGAGGGAGAGGAGGGGGAATAGAGGGAGAGGAGTGTGGGAGGTAGGGAGTGGGGGATAGAGGGAGACGTGGGCAGTGGGGGAGGTGAGAAGGGAGGTAGGGGATAGAAGGAGATGACGGGGTTGGGAGGGGAGCGGGGTTATGGAGGGAGGGAGGGACTGAGTGAGTGAGGAGAGGGGAAAAGAGAGGGAGGGACAGGTGAGGGCGGGTGTGGGGGATGGGATGTGGAATATTGCGCTGGGGAACGGGTTGCATTGGGGGACCAGGCCTCCCGTGAGACAGGGACCCAACGGGTCCCACTTAGTCAAGTATATTACTAAAACTCTCATATTGTTTTTATATTTGTTTATTTCTAGATTCAGTTTCTAGTAATGAAGTTTGCGCAAAAACGGTTCACCATAGATGTACGAAAAATAAGTTGTAGAGGGGAGGAGGAAGAGAGAGGAGGAGAGGGTGGGAGTGATATTGAGCGGTTGAGTAAGCTATGACTCTATTCCTAGCCGCGCAGCAGGAAAATGGGTGACCCTGTAGAGGTGTACAGAATAAGGTCATAATAAGAATAGATCAGGCAGACACACAAAGTTTAGGGTAGGATAATCAAGGACCAGAGGACATAGGTTTAAAGAGAAGGGGGAAAGATTTAATAGAAACCTGACAGGCAACTTTTTCACACAAAGGATGGTGGGTGTATGGAGCTGCCGGATAGGCAGAGACTATCACCACATTTAAAAAAACATTTAGACAGGTACATGGAAAGGGCAGGTTTAGAGGGATGTAGGCCAAATGCAGGCAGGTGCGATTAGTTATGGTGGGGCATGTTGATTGGTGTGGGAACTTTGGGCTGAAGGGCCCGTTTCCATGCCGTGAGACCATGATTCTATGCCTGTGCCTCCTCCAAGGATACACTTGATCCCAGTTGCCTGAACCAGTCACGTCTCCGCCTATTTCCTCACCAAACCCCCAATTCCTCATAGATTCCTACAGTGTGGATCCCTTCAGCTCAACTTACCCACACCGACCAACATGCCAAATCTACATGTCTCACCTGCCTGCATTTGGCCCATATTGCTCTAAACCTTTCCTATCCATGTACCTGCCAAGTGTTGTTTCACATGCTTACAGGCTGCACAGTGGTGCAGTGGCAGAGGTGCTGCCTCACAGCGCTAAAAACACGGGTTTGATTATTTTTCTTGCATGCACTCAGCAAAGCCCCCTGTGACGTCACTTTCAGGGAAATATTTACCTGCAAACCTAGATCCCTCTGCTCCACAACACTCCCTATCTAGCTGTGATGCCACTTTAAAGTGAACTGTGTACCTGCACACTCACTGTAGACCCCTCTGCTCCACAATAATCCCAATCTATATGTGACGGCACTTTCGGGGAAATATGTACCTGCACTCCTTGGTCTCTCTTTTCTACAACACTCCTCAGGGCCCTGCCGTTTACTGTGAGGGTTCTTCCATTTTACCTTCCCTAAAGCAACACCTCACATTTATAATCCTTTTCATGTTTCTCGGCAATGGATCGAGCAAGGTGCAAACTTCCCTGAAAGTGGTGCCACAGGATAGACAGGGATCGAGGAGTTCAGGTTCACAGTTCCCTGAAAGTTGCGTCACAGGTAGACATAGAGTTTTGTAGAGCAGAGGATGTAGATGTGCAGGTGTATAGTTTCTTGGAGGTGGCATTACAGGTAGATGGGGTGACCAAAAAAACGTTTGGTGCATTGGCCTTCATCAGTTAGAGTGTTCAGTGGAGAAGTTTGGAGATCATGTTGCGTGTTGCATCTCAAAACTAAACTAGCGTGATGGGTGATCGATAGTCGGCGAGGAATCAGAGCCACGGATACAGCATGAAAACAGGCCCTTTGGCCCAACATGTCACACCTGCTCGCTGTTGGCCCACATCTCTATAAACCTACCCTATCCATGTACCTGTCTTAAACTGAGACAGGTTCTGGAATCGCCCAAAATCGGGAAAAAAATTCCTGCATCTAGCCTGTCCAATGTTTAAAGAATTTTATATTCCACATCCTTCTAAATTCCAGTTAAAATGGACTCGGGGGCCGTAGTGCCTGTTTCCACGCTGTATCTCTAATAGGCTATGGGCCAAGCATCGAAAATGTGTCTACAATTTAACTTTCGTGACACATGTCTCGGAACTACTTGAAAATTTGCACAGATTTAGATAAAATATATTTGAGGAGGTAGTCATAAATCGTCAGTGCAAAAGTTGCACGTTAATTAATTTAGCTAATTAGAAACTGAGATCAAAAAAGTAAGCACCATCTAGTGATCAATGCTCATATTACTCAGTGCTGCAGTCTATTTAAACCATATATTATTATACCATATTTGATTTTAGAAAAAAAACACTATCACGTATGGCTGTGATTTTTTTTGGCCATCTTGCTCTGAGTCCTCCTCCACTGCGCAGGCCCCAATAATTTTTCCCATCGATGAAAAATAGAAACATAGAAAATAGGTGCAGGAGTAGGCCATTCAGCCCTTCGAGCCTGCACTGCCATTCAATATGATCATGGCTGATCATTCAACTCAGTGTCCTGTACCTGCCTTCTCTCCATACCCCCTGATCCCTTTAGCCACAAGGGCCACCTCTAACTCCCTCTTAAATATAGCCAATGAACTGGCCTCAACTACCTTCTGTGGCAGAGAAAGACTTCCCCCTTATCCTTAAACTGTGAACCCTTGTTCTGGACTTCCCCAACATCGGGAATAATCTTCCTGCATCTAGCCTGTCCAACACCTTAAGAATTGTGTACATTTCGATAAGATCCCCCCTCAATCTTCTAGCGAGTACAAGCCAAGTCTATCCAGTCTTTCTTCATATGAAAGTCCTGCCATCCCAGGAATCAGTCTGGTGAACCTTCTCTGTACTTCCTCTATGGCAAGAATGTCTTTCCTCCGATTAGGAGTGCAAAACTGTACGCAATACTCCAGGTGTGGTCTCACCAAGACCCTGAATAACTTCAGTAGAACCACCCTGCTCTTATACTAGTCAAGTCAAGTCAAGTCAAGTTTATTCGTCACATACACATACGAGGTGTGCACTGAAATGAAAATTGGGAAAAGTACACAAATTCTTTTGCTATGAATGCTAACATACCATTCGCTTTCTTCGCTGCCTGCTCCACCTGCATGCCTACTTTCAATGACTGGTGTACCATGACACCCAGGTCTCGTTGCATCTCCCCTTTTCCTAATCGGCCACCATTCAGATAATAGTCTACTTTCCTGTTTTTGCCACCAAAGTGGATAACCTCACATTTATCCACATTATACTGCATCTGCCATGCATTTGCCCACTCACCCAACCTATCCAAGTCACGTTGCAGCCACATAGCATCCTCCTCACAGCTAACACTGCCCCCCAGCTTCGTGTCATCCGCAAACTTGGAGATGTTGCATTCAATTCCCTCATCCAGATCATTAATATATAGAGTAAATAGCTGTGGTCCCAGCACTGAGCCTTGCGGTACCCTACTAGTCACTGCCTGCCATTCTGAAAAGGACCCGTTTACTCCTACTCTTTGCTTCCTGTTTATCAGCCAGTTCAATATCCACATCAATACCGAACACCCAACACCATGTGCTTTAAGTTTGTATACTAATCTCTTATATGTGACCTTGTCGAAAGCCTTCTGAAAGTCCAGATATAACACATCCAATGGTTCTCCCTTATCCACTCTACTAGTTACATCCTCGAAAATGTCTATAAGATTCGTCAGACATTATTTACCTTTCATAAATCCATGCTACCTTTGGTCAATGAATTCACCACTTTCCAAACGTGATGCTATCCCATCTTTAATAACTGGCTCTAGCATTTTTCCCACTACCAATGTTAGACTAACTAATCTGTAATTCCCCGTTTTCTCTCTCCCTCCCTTTGTAAAAAGTGGAGCTACCCTCCAATCCTCAGGAACTACTCCAGAATCGAAAGAGTTTTGAAAAATTATCGCTAATGCATCCACTATTTCCGAGGCTACTTCCTTAATACTCTAGGATGCAACCTATCGTGCCTTGGCGATTTATCGGCCTTTAATCCATTCAATTTACCTAACACCACTTCCCGGCTAACCTGGATTTCACTCAGTTCCTCCATCTCATTTGACCCCCGGGCCCCTGCTATTTCCGACAGATTATTTATGTCTTCCTTAGTGAAGACAGAACCAAAGTAGTTATTCAATTGGCCTGCCATGTCCTTGTTCCCCATGATCAATTCACCTGTTTCTGACTGCAAGGGACCTACATTTGTTATAACTAATCTTTTTCTCTTCACATATCAATAAAATCTTTTGCAGTCAGTTTTTATGTTCCCTGCCAGTTTTCTTTCATAATCTATTTTCCCTTTCCTAATTAAGGCCTTTATCCTCCTCTGCTGGACTCTGAATTTCTCCCAGTCCCCTGGTAGGCTGCTTTTTCTGGCTAAATTGTATAAAAATAAAAGATTAGTGTTTTAAAAATCTTGAGGTTCTCTCTCCTGTTAATCACCGCCATGAAGGCCACGCCCCTTCCGGGGAGAGGGACTATAAAACCCGGAAGTGTGGGCGTGGCTCAGTCTGTCTGCAAGATGCTGAGGGAGAGGTCACGACTCCCTGTCTGAACTGGGAAACTACAGAACACTGTGAATATGCAATGTACTTGAATAAATGATTTGTTAGCCCTTACTGGAAATTAAATTAGTTATTTAGCCTGCCCTGTGGTTGAAACTGCAATGGCAATGGAAATGAAGTGAAAATGCAATGAGCTGTTTAGCTCGGGCCTGCCCTGTGCTTGAAACTGCAATGGCAATGGAAATGAAGTGAAAATGCAATGAGTTGTTTTGCTTGAGCCTGCCATGTGCTTGAAACTGCAATGGCAATGGAAATAAAGTGAAAATGCAATCAGCTGTTTGGCTTGGCCTGCCCGTTTGCCTTGGCCTGCCCTGTGCTAGAAATTGCAATGCAATGGAAGTGAAATGAAAATGCAACGAGCTATTCGGCGTGCCCTATGCTTGAAACTGCAATGCATTTGTAAATGAAATGAAATTAGTTGTTTGGGCTGCCTGAAACCACTAATTAACATAGAAATTATCTAAATGGTGGCCGATTGGGAAAGGGGGAGATGCAGCGAGACCTGGGTGTCATGGTATACCAGTCATTGAAGGTAGGCATGCAGGTGCAGCAGGCAGTAAAGAAAGCGAATGGTATGTTAGCTTTCATTGCAAAAGGATTTGAGTGTAGGAGCAGGGAGGTTCTACTGCAGTTGTACAGGGTCTTGGTGAGACCACACCTGGAGTATTGCGTACAGTTTTGGTCTCCAAATCTGAGGAAGGACATTATTGCCATAGAGGGAGTGCAGAGACGGTTCACCAGACTGATTCCTGGGATGTCAGGACTGTCTTATGAAGAAAGACTGGATAGACTTGGTTTATACTCTCTAGAATTTAGAACATTCAGAGGGGATCTTATAGAAACTTACAAAATTCTTAAGGGGTTGGGACAGGCTAGATGCAGGAAGATTGTTCCCGATGTTGGGGAAGTCCAGGACAAGGGGTCACAGCTTAAGGATAAGGGGGAAATCCTTTAAAACCGAGATGAGAAGAACTTTTTTCACACAGAGTGTGTGAATCTCTGGAACTCTCTGCCACAGAGGGTAGTTGAGGCCAGTTCATTGGCTATATTTAAGAGGGAGTTAGATGTGGCCCTTGTGGCTAAGGGGATCAGGGGGTATGGAGAGAAGGCAGGTACGGGATACTGAGTTGGATGATCAGCCATGATCATATTGAATGGCGGTGCAGGCTCGAAGGGACGAATGGCCTACTCCTGCACCTAATTTCTATGTTTCTATGTTTCTAAACATAGAAAATAGGTGCATGAGGAGGTCATTCGGCCCTTCGAGCCAGCACCGCCATTCATTGTGATCATGGCTGATCGTCCCCTATCAATAACCCATGCCTGCCTTCTCCCCATATCCGTTGACTCTGCTAGCCCCTAGATCTCTATCTAATTTTCTCTTAAATCCATCCAGTGATTTGGCCTCCACTGCCCTCTGTGGCAGGGAATTCCATAAATTCACAACTCTCTGGGTGAAAACGTTTTTTCTCACCTCAGTCTTAAATGACCTCCCCTTTATTCTAAGACTGTGGCCCCTGGTTCTGGATTCGCCCAACATTGGGAACATTTTTCCTGCATCTAGCTTGCGCCCCACAAGGCCCCTATTTACCAAGAAACCAGTCCCTTTTGCCGAAAATGCCCCTATTAGCCCAGGAGGAGCATTTTGGCCCAAATGGCCCATGCCAGGCCAGGAAAAGTCCAGAAAAAGTGCCTTTCACTGAGATTTCACTCAGATTTTTTTTTTGAAGAGCCCCTTCGGCCCATCAAGCCTGCACTAGCCCAGGAGTCCCTTTGACCCATCAGTGAGTACTCCCCCTGCAAGTATTAAACCTCACCCCAGTATTTTTCTCCCTCCCTTCATTGGCTCGTTGTGAGATTCAGGACAGGATAGACTTTCCGCCTTTATTGCTGTGATCTTATGAAAAAGATGAAAAATGTCTAAAATTAACATGTCCACCATCTCCACCATCTCCCCCTTCTCTCTCACAGAGTCTCTCAACGGGCACAGTTTCTGGCAGTTTCTGAGCTGCCAGCCCACCAGGCCTGAGTGACTGAGCTACCAGTCCACCAAGCCTGAGTGACTGGGCTGCCTGCCCAAGAATCCATTCGGCCCACAGTGTCCATACTAGCCCTCCGGAAACCAGTCCCTTCGGCCCACAACACCCACACTAGCTCTTCAGAAAAGCCCCCCCCCCCCCCCCCCCCACTGGCCAGCAATATTGGAATTGGTGGAGAGGTGGAATATTGCGTTGGGGGACCAGCCTTCCTGTGTGAACATGGGACCCAACGTGTCCCACTTAGTCTAGTAATTATAGGTAATTATATTATATAAAAATAATATAATGAATATAATTGGGAATGTGTATTTTGAATGAGACTGCTGCAGAGGTCTGGCTCCTGAAACCGCCTAATTAATGGATGAGGGCAATTCCTGTTGGTTCCCCCATTTACTGAACCCCACTGACTGCCAGTGTGCAGAGTGTGGATCACGGCCATAGTGGGAGTGGGGCAGTGCTAAGGCATCTTCCACTGACAGGAATGTGTCTAACCCTAACCCTAACTCTCTCCCCTTCCAGGGCTGCCCACGGCTGGAGCTGGAGCCGTTTTGGGACCAGCTGCGGGCTCTGTACCCTGCTCGTTCGGTGCAACACCGGCCGGCCGACTACCCGACCGTCCACTCGCAGCACCCACCGGAAGCCCAGTGGCCCGACCAATCCTTCACAACACTCACCGACCTACCGACAGCTCGACTGACAGAATGACCGACTGACCAACTGACTGACTGACTGACCGACTAATTGACTTCTGACTGACTGACTTCTGACGGACTGACTGAGTGACTGACCCTAATCCTAGCCCTAGCTCTACATTATCATTTTTATTTAACAGTTCACATCATAACTTTACAAAGATAAATCAACTGTAAAACAAAATTATCTGCAAGGTTAGCATTACCTTTCTTCCTTCGAAACCTTGCTATTGTTTTGATGTAACTGGGTGGCAGACATGATCCCAGGGTGCTCGCTGCCCAGTTACCATGAAACAAAGCACGTGATTGGTCAATTGGTGTCCAATGTAATTTCAAACATGCATTGATTGGACAATTACTACTCGGAAAACTGGGGGGGGTGGGGTTTCTCATATTTTAAACATGTGCAGGTTTTGTTCTTGACGAGTTTGAGGTCGTGAATTTGCTGGACAGAAGGGGCTATTTCTACACTGTATCTGTGAACTAAACCAATGTGAATGGTTGATCGATGGTCCACGTGGATTCGGTAGTATGAAATATCTGGTTCCATCTCTAAACTAAACTGGTGTGATCGGGTAATTGCTGGTCGGCTTGGACTCGTTGGGTCGAAGAGCCTGTTTCTATGCTTTATGTCTAAATTACACCTGATTCCGTGCAGAAAATCTAAACTAATCTAGTGATCGATGGTTGGGATTGGTGGGCCGAATAGTCCCTTTGGCACTCCCTCTCCAAACTAAACTAGTGTGAATGGGTGATCGCTGGACAGTGCGTACTCAGTGGGCCATAGAGCCTGTTTCCACCCTGTCTCTCTAAACTAAGCTAGGGTGAATGGGTGATCAATTTACGGCATGGCCTCAGTGGGCAGAAGCGTGTATTTCCACGCGGTATTGCTAAATTAAACTAGCGTGAATGGGTCAATGGTTTGTGCACACTTGGGGGGGGCAAAGGGACTGCTTCCGCATTGCATCTCTAAACTAAACTAGCGTGATGGGTGAACGATAGTTGACGTGAATTTGGTGGGCCGAAGGGCCTGCTTCCATGCTGTATCTCTAAACTAGAGTGAACAGGTGATCGCTGGTCAGCACGGACTCGGTGGGCCAAAGGGCCTGTTTGTCTGCTGTGTTTTTAAACTAAGCCAGTGTGAATGGGTGATAATTGGTCAGACAAAGGGCCTGTTACCGCACTGTATTTCCATACTACACTAGTGTGAACGGGTGATCAATGGTCAGTGTGGATTTGCTGGGCCAAAGGGCTTGTTTCCACGCCATATTACAAAACTCAGTGTGATCAGGTGATTAATGGTCATCGTGGATTAGTTGGGCTGAAGGACTTTTTTCTGTGCTGTATCTCTAAACTGAACATCAGGTGGCGCCACCTCAGTGGCTGCCTTGACAGCTGCTCGTAGCCCTTTCACCCTTTTTGTTATTTTTAGTGTATATATGGTTTAACGTTTCTTAGTATGTCTTATGTGTGGGGGGGGGGGGGGGGGGGAGATAGGGGGAAAACTTTTTCAGTCACTTACCTGGACGGAGATGCGTACTTTCTCTCTGTTGCATCCTGTCTCTCTCTGTCTCTGTTCCCACGCCGGAGTTCCGATCATCCCAGCGAGGGTTCAAAGGCCCCGACCACGGGTGAAGAAAGAGGAAGATGACCGTACTTTATTGCCTTCCATCACAGTGGGAAATGTTGATTCTGCTGTGGTGGATGTGTATGTAAACTCTATCGTGTATTGTGTTTTTATTATTCATGTGGCTCTATGGTAACTCGATCTCACTGTACCAATTGCTGCATGTGACAATAAATGTGAACTTGAACTTGAATAGATGATCAATTGTCAGCGGGCACTCAGTGGGTCGAAGGGCCTGTTTTCACTAGGTATCTCTCATCTAAACTACTGTGTACAGGTGATCGAAGGTCGGCTTGGGCTCGGTGGGAAAATGCCTGTTTCCACACTGTATCTCCCAATTAAGCTTGTGCGAATGGATAATCAATGCTCCATGAAGAATCATGTTTCCATGCTGTTCGTACCCTCCCCACCCTCACCGAGTGCCGCAAGAAGGCTGGGGAGATGAATGAGGGGGGGGGGGGGAACTTTATTTAATGTCCTGGGGTAGAGTGAGGGGTGGAGGTGGTGAAGGAGGGAGTGGGGTGGGTAGGTAAGGGGGGGTGGGTAGGTAAGGGGTGGGGAGGGAGAGGGGTAAAATGATGGGTGGAGCTTGGCTCATGGCCTCAGCAAAGTTCGGCTCCTGCTTCCGGATCCTTCTATTCACCCTCCTTTGCCTTGCGACTTCCACGAGATTTGTCTTTTTCTGTTGTCGATCTCATCCTTATACTGTGTGGAGAGGGGGTGGGGAATGTGAAGGAGGGAGAGGGGGAGGGAGGTGAGGGAGTGGGAAGGTGAGGGAGAGGGAGGGTGAGGTGAGGGAGGGTGAGGGAGAGTGGGAAGGTGAGGGGGAGGGAGGGGAGGTGAGGGGGA
The DNA here is from genome assembly GCF_028641065.1 of Leucoraja erinaceus. NCBI lineage: Eukaryota > Metazoa > Chordata > Chondrichthyes > Rajiformes > Rajidae > Leucoraja > Leucoraja erinaceus. Next base: position 97,361 of record NW_026575880.1, on the reverse strand, counting down.
GGGAGGTGAGGTGAGGGGAGGGAGGTGAGGGGGAGGTGAGGGGGAGGGAGAGGGAGGGTGAGTGAGGGAGGGTGAGGTGAGGGAGTGGGAAGGTGATGTGAGGGGGAGGGGGTGAGAGGGAGGGAGGGGGAGGTGAAGGTGAGGGGGAGGGAGGTGAGGGGGAGGAAGGTGAGGGGGAGGAGGGGGAGGGGGAGGTGGGGAGGGGAGGGAGGGAGGTGAGGGAGGGGAAGGTGAGGGGGAGGGAGGTGAGGGAGAGGGAGGTGAGGGGAGGGAGGTGAGGGAGAGGGAAGGTGAGGGGGAGGGAGGTGAGGGAAGGTGAGGGGGAGGGAGGTGAGGGGGAGGGAGAGGGAGGTGAGGGAGAGGGGAGGTGAGGGAGAGGGAGGTGAGGGAGAGGGAAGGTGAGGGGGAGGGAGGTGAGGGAGTGGGAAGGTGAGGTGTGGGGGAGGGAGTTAGGGGAGAAGGAGGGTGAGGGGGGTGGGGAGGGAGATGGAGAGGGCAGGGGAGACGGAGAGGTGAGAGTTGGCATTAGAGGGGAGGGTGGGAGTTGGGTGCCTCTCTACACACTCCCCACACTTTGCCCTCTCTCCCCCCCCCCTGCCTCTACCATAACCTCAATCTCTGTTATCCACCTTCACCACACCCCCCCCCCCCCCCACCACCACCAACCTGTGCCCCATTCCCCACCTCTCTCCCCTCACCTCCTCCTTAAAGGTCTCCACCTCGTGCTCTCCCTCTCCTCTCCCCCATTTTTATCTCCAGCACCTCCTTTCACCCCTGTCTATCCGTCCCTCTCTCTCACTCCCCTCCCTCTCTCATCTCCCCCCTCCAATCCCGCTCCTTCTCTTGTCCCTCTTCTCTCCCCCTCTCTCCTCACCTCCTCCTTGACGGTCTGCAGCTCGGGCTCCGCCTCCCAGCCGGGCGGCACCAGACTCGACGTGCTCTCCAACGGCATTGACGCCTGAGTGTAGACAGAGCGCCAGGGGAGGGTCAGTGAGGGATGAGGTCAAAGGCGAGGGACAGGGATGGAGAGCAGGACAGAGAGAGAGAGACCGAGGGGGAGAGGAGGAGTGGGAGGGTGAAACATAGAAACAGAAAATGGGTGCAAGAGAAGGCCATTCGGCCTCTTGAGCCAGCAACGCCATTCTATATGATCATGGCTGATCATCCAGAATCAGTACCCGGTTCCTGCTTTCTCCCCTTGATTCCGTAACCCTAAGACAAATATCCAACTCTCTCGTAAAAACATCCAGTGAAATGGTGCTCACTGCATTCTGAGGCAGAGAATTCCACAGATTCAAAAAATCTCTTGATGAAAAAGTTTTTCCTTATTTCAGTCCTAAATTTCCTATCCCTTATTCTGAAACTGTGACCCTGGTTCTGGACTCCCTCACCGGGAACATTTTTCCTGCACCTTGCCCATCTAATCCCTTCAGAAGTTTTAGATCCCCTCTCATCTTTCTAAATTCCAGTGAGCATAAGCCCAGTCGATCGATTCTTTCTTCATGTGTCAGTCCCGCCATCCCGGGACTTAACCTGATGAACCAATGCTCTGCACTTCCTCAAGAGTAAGAATGTCCTTCCTCAAACTAGGAGACCAAAACTGCGCCCGATACTCCAGATGTGGTCTCACGAGGGCCCTGTACAAATGAAGTATGACCTCCTTGCTCCTAAACTCAAATCCTCTTGCTATGAAGGCCAAGCTTTCTTCACTGCCTGCTGTACCTGCATACTTAGGGAGGGAGGGTGAGAGAGGGAGGGTGAGAGATAGCGAGAAGGAGATATTGAACAGTTTCTTTTCTTCGGTATTCACCAAGGAGAAGGATATTGAATTATGTGAGGTAAGGGAAACAAGTAGAGTAGCTATGGAAACTATGAGGATCAATGAAGAGGAAGTACTGACACTTTTGAGAAATATAAAAGTGGACAAGTCTCCAGGTCCGGACAGGATATTCCCTAGGACATTGAGGGAAGTTAGTGTAGAAATAGCAGGGGCTATGGCAGAAATATTTCAAATGTCATTAGAAACGGGAATAGTGCCGGAGGATTGGCGTACTGCGCATGTTGTTCCATTGTTTAAAAAGGGGTCTAAGAGTAAACCTAGCAATTATAGACCCGTTAGTTTGACGTCAGTGGTGGGCAAATTAATGGAAAGAATACTTAGAGATAATATATATAAGCATCTGGATAAACAGGGTCTGATTAGGAACAGTCAACATGGATTTGTGCATGGAAGGTCTTGTTTAACTAATCTTCTTGAATTGTTTGAAGATGTTACTCGGGAAATTGATGAGGGTAACGCAGTGGATGTTGTGTATATGGACTTCAGTAAGGCCTTTGACAAGGTTCCTCATGGAAGGTTGGTTAAGAAGGTTCAATGGTTGGGTATTAATGGTGGAGTAGCAAGATGGATTCAACAGTGGCTGAATGGGAGATGCCAGAGAGTAATAGTGGATGGTTGTTTGTCAGGTTGGAGGCCAGTGACGAGTGGGGTGCCACAGGGATCTGTGTTGGGTCCACTGTTGTTTGTCATGTACATCAATGATCTGGATGATGGTGTGGTAAATTGGATTAGTAAGTATGCAGATGATACTAAGATAGGTGGGGTTGCGGGTAATGAAGTAGAGTTTCAAAGTCTACAGAGAGATTTATGCCAATTGGAAGAGTGGGCTGAAAGATGGCAGATGGAGTTTAATGCTGATAAGTGTGAGGTGCTACATCTTGGCAGGACAAATCAAAATAGGACGTATATGGTAAATGGTAGGGAATTGAAGAATGTAGGTGAACAGAGGGATCTGGGAATAACTGTGCACAGTTCCCTGAAAGTGGAATCTCATGTAGATAGGGTGGTAAAGAAAGCTTTTGGTGTGCTGGCCTTTATAAATCAGAGCATTGAGTATAGAAGGTTACACAAAAAAGCTGGAGAAACTCAGCGGGTGCAGCAGCATCTATGGAGCGAAGGAAATAGGGCAACGTTTCGGGCCGAAACCCTTCTTCAGACTGATCGGGGGCGGGGGGTGGGGGGGGGACAAGAAAGGGAAAAGGAGGAGGAGCCCGAAGGCTGGGGGATGGGAGGAGACAGCAGGGGGGCTGAGGAAGGGGAGGAGACAGCAAGGACTAACAAAATTGGGAGAATTCGATGTTCATGCCCCCGGGATGCAGACTCCCCAAACGGAATATGAGGTGCTGTTCCTCCAATTTCCGGTGCTGCTCGCTGTGGCCATGGAGGAGACCCAGGACAGAGAGGTCGGAGACGGAGTGGGAGGGGGAGTTGATGTGCTGAGCCACCGGGAGGTCAGCTTGGTTATTGCGGACCGAGCGGACGTGTTCGGCGAAACGATCGCCCAACCTCCGCTTGGTCTCACCGATATAGATCTGCTGACATCTAGAGCAGCGGACGCAATAGATGAGGTTGGAAGAGATGCAGGTAAACCTCTGTCGCACCTGGAACGATTGCTTGGTTCCTTGAACGGAGTCGAGGGGGGAGGTAAAGGGACAAGTGTTGCATCTCTTGCGGTTGCAAGGGAAAGTGCCCGGGGAGGGGGTGGTACGAGAGGGAAGGGAAGAATTGACAAGGGAGTTATGGAGGGAGCGGTCTTTGCGGAAGGCAGATATGGGGGGAGATGGGAAGATGTGGCGAGTGGTGGGGTCACGTTGGAGGTGGCGAAACTGACGGAGGATTACTTTTTGTATGTGACGGCTGGTGGGGTGAAAGGTGAGGACTAGGGGGACTCGGCCCTTGTTGCGAGTGCGGGGATGGGGAGAGAGAGCAGTGTTGCGGGGTATGGAAGAGACCCTGGTGCGAGCCTCATTTATGGTGGAGGAGGGGAACCCCCGTTCCCTGAATAATGAGCACATTTCAGATGTCCTGGTGTGGAACGCCTCATCCGTGGAGCAGATGCGGCGTAGACGGAGGAATTGGGAGTAGGGGATGCAGTCCTTACAGGAAGCAGGGTGGGAAGAAGTGTAGTCCAGATAGCCATGGGAGTCAGTGGGTTTATAGTGTATGTCGGTCAGAAGTCTATCACCTGCAATGGAGATAGTGAGGTCAAGGAATGGTAGGGAAGTGTCGGAAATGGTGTATTTGAGTGCCGGATGGAAGTTAGTGGTGAAGTGGATGAAGTCAGTCAGTTCTGTGCGGGTGCAGGAGGTGGCATCAAAGCAGTCGTCGATGTAGCGGAGGTAGAGGTCGGGGATGGGGCCCTGGTATGTATTGAACAAGGATTGCTCGACGTAACCTACAAATAGGCAGGCATAGCTGGGGCCCATGCGTGTGCCCATAGCTACGCCTTGTATTTGGAGGAAATGGGAGGAGTCGAACGTGAAGTTATTGAGGGTAAGGACTGCACCCGCTGAGTTTCTCCAGCTTTTTTGTGTAACCTTCGATTCTCCAGCATCTGCAGTTCCCTCTTAAACACTAAGCATTGAGTATAGAAGTTGGGATGTAATGTTAAAATTGTACAAGGCATTGGTGAGGCCAATTCTGGAGTATGGTGTACAATTTTGGTCGCCTAATTATAGGAAGGATGTCAACAAAATAGAGAGAGTACAGAGGAGATTTACTAGAATGTTGCCTGGGTTTCAGCAACTAAGTTACAGAGGAAGGTTGAACAAGGTAGGGCTTTATTCTTTGGAGCGCAGAAGGTTAAGGGGGGACTTGATAGAGGTTTTTAAAATGATGAGAGGGATAGACAGACTTGACGTGGAAAAGCTTTTCCCACTGAGAGTAGGGAAGATTCAAACAAGGGGACATGACATGAGAATTAAGGGACTGAAGTTTAGGGGTAACATGAGGGGGAACTTCTTTACTCAGAGAGTGGTAGCTGTGTGGAATGAGCTTCCAGTGAAGGTAGTGGAGGCAGGTTCGTTTTTATCATTTAAAAATAAATTGGATAGTTATATGGATGGGAAGGGAATGGAGGGTTATGGTCTGAGCGCAGGTATATGGGACTAGGGGAGATTATGTGTTCGGCACGGACTAGAAGGGTCGAGATGGCCTGTTTCCGTGCTGTAATTGTTATATGGTTATATGGAGGTGGAGGTGAGGGAGAAATGTAGGAAATTGGAGAGAGGGGGGTGAAAGAGGTTGAGAGAGAAGGTTAGAGGGACAGTTAGGGAGGGGGAGAGAGGGGGTTGTTGGGGCGAGGGGGTTGGGGGAGAGAGGAAGAGGGCGCCAGTAGGGAGGGGTGGAGAGAGGGAGAGAAAGGGAGAGTGAGAGAGGGAGGGTGAGAGATGCCGAGAGAGGAAAAGGAGAAAGATGGAGGGCAAGAGAGAGGGAGGATGAGGGAAGGAGGGAGAGAGAGGAAGGGCACGAGGGAAGGTGGGTGTGGGGGAGAGGGGAAGGCAGAGATGGAGGGAGAGGTATTCACTGAAGTTTAGAAGGATGAGGGGGGTTCTTATAGAATCATATAAAATTATAAAAGGACTGGACAAGCTAGATGCAGGCAAAATGTTCCCAATGTGGGGTGAGTCCAGAACCAGGGGCCACAGTCTTAGAATAAAGGGGAGGTCATTTAAGACTGAGGTGTGAAAAAACGTTTTCACCCAGAGAGTTGTGAATTTATGGAATTCCCTGCCACAGAGGGCAGTGGAGGCCAAATCACTAGATGGATTTAAGAGAGAGTAAGATGGAGCTCTGGGGGCTAGTGGAGTCAAGGGATATGGGGAGAAGGCAGGCACAGGTTATTGATAGGGAACAATCAGCCATGATCACAATGAATGGCGGTGCCGGCTCAAAGGGCCGAATGGCCTCCTCCTGCACCTATTTTCTATGTTTCTATGAGAGTGGGAGGGAGGGTGGGAGGGAGAGGGAGAGGAGGGGTAGATGGGGTCGGGAGTGGAGGGGGAGGAGTGTTGGATTGGAGTGGCAGGAGGGAGAAAGAAAAAAATGAGAGGTAGAGGGGGAGAGAGTTTGAAGGAGACAGAGAAGGGATGAGAGATGGTGGGTGGTGGAAAGGGCAGAGGAGAGAGACAGTGGGAGCGAGAAAGGCAGAGGGTGAGGGGAGGGTGAGAGAAAGGGGGAGGGGGTGAATGTGGGGGAGAGATGGGAAGAGGGAGGGGTATGGGGAGAGGGGGAGGCAAGAGAGGTGAGGGCAAGAGAAGGGCAGGCCGTGAGAGGCGTAGGGTGAGAGAGGGGCGAGAGAGGGTGATGGGGAGGGCGAGAGCGGGGGTGGTCGAGAGGGGAGTAGGGCGAGAGTGCAAGGGAAATCAAAAGATATTGAGAGGGAGAGAGAGAGACAGCTAGAGTGAGAGAAAGAGACAGGGGGAAGAGGGAGCGTGAGAGAGGGGAGGATGAATCAAAATAGGACGTCCATGGTAAATGGTAGGGAATTGAAGAATACAGTTGAACAGAGGGGTCTGGGAATAACCGTGCAAAGTTCCTTGAAGGTGGAATCTCATATAGATAGGGTGGTAAAGAAAGCTTTTGGTATGCTAGCCTTTATAAATCAGAGCATTGAGTACAGAAACTGGGATGTAATGTTAAAATTGTACAAGGCATTGGTGAGACCAAATCTGGAGTATGGTGTACAATTTTGGTCGCCCAATTATAGGAAGGATGTCAACAAAATAGAGAGAGTACAGAGGAGATTTACTAGAATGTTGCCTGGGTTTCAACAACTAAGTTACAGAGATAGGTTGAATAGGCTAGGTCTTTATTCTCTGGAGCGCAGAAGGTTAAGGGGGGACTTGATAGAGGTCTTTAAAATGATGAGAGGAATAGACAGAGTTGATGTGGATCAGCTTTTCCCTTTGAGAATAGGGAAGATTCAAACAAGAAGACATGACTTCAGAATTAAGGGACAGAAGTTTAGGGGTAACATGAGGGGGAACTTCTTTACTCAGAGAGTGGTAGCGGTGTGGAATGAGCTTCCAGTGGAAGTGGTGGAGGCAGGTTCGTTGGTATCATTTAAAAATAAATTGGTTAGGCATATGGATGAGAAGGGAATGGAGGGTTATGGTATGAGTGCAGGCAGGTAGGACTAAGGGAAAAAAGAGGTTCGGCACGGACTTGTAGGGCCGAGATGGCCTGTTTCCGTGCTGTAATTGTTATATGGTTATATGATGAGTGCAGTATGGTGAGAGAGAGGGGGTGAGAGAGGGGAGGGTTAGGTGGGAGAGTGGAGAAGGTTATCCCCACTCTCCCTCTCACTTACTCACCTGTGACATCCATTCGGCAGCCGTAACATCTTTGGGAGAGGATGGGATAGTGCTGGACTGCGCACCGTGAACGGTGGTGGCCTCCATCAGCTGAAGGAGGGAGGGAGGGATGGATGGAGGGAGGGAGGGAGGGAGGGGAGAAAGAGAGATAAAAATTGCATTGTCAGTTCAGGATGATGGGACGTTTTGGTGGAGGAGGGGGAACGACGGTCCCTGGGAGGATAAGGAGCCCCAGAAGATATCCTGTCAGTGGGTCTTGCCTGGTTTGTGGAGAGCATGTTTACTGATCGCTGGTTGAATGATGTACAGCGATGTTGCAAATTGGGGGACAACTTTACAGATGATTCACCCACACGTCCTATAATGGTGTTGTGAATTGGGAGACAGTTTTACAGGTTGGAAAGGGTTCCGAGAAAATTTATGAGGATGTTGCTAGGGCTTGAGGGCCTGAGCTACAGGGAGAGGTTGAGTAGGATGGTGCTTTGTTCCTTGGTGGTCAGGAGGATGAGACGTGATCCTATTTTGGTACAAAACATGCGAGTAATAGACTGGGTAGACGCACAGAGGCTCTTGTCCATAGTAAGGGAATCGAGAACCAGAGGACATAGGTATAAGGTGAGGCGAGAAAGATTTAACAGTAACTTGAGGGGTAACGATTTTATGCAAAGGGCGATGGGTGTATGGAACAAGCTGCCGAAAGAGGTAGTTGAGACGGGTTGTATTGCAATGTTTAAAAAACATTTGATTAGTACATGGATAGGACAGATTTAGAAGGATATGGCCAAAGGCAGTTAAGTGGAACTAGTATAGATGGGACATTTCGGCCAATGTGGGCAAGTTGGGTCGAAAGACCTGTTTCCACGCTGTACGATTTTATGACTCTGACAATTCATCCACATGCCTTGCATTGATGTTGTAGATTGGGGAACAATTTTACAGTTTGAAAAGGCTACAGAGAAGATGTTGCAGGACTCGAGCACCTGAGATACGTTTTCACAGAGTGGGTGGTGGGTGTAAGGATCAATCTGTCAATGGAGGTGGTTGAGGCAGGTACAGGTACTATTGTAACGTTTAAGAAACATTTACTCAGGTACATGGATAGGACAGGTTTAGAGGGATATGGACCAAGTGTAGGCAGGTGGGACTAGTGTAGATAGTACATGTTGGTCATTGTGGGTAAGTTGGGCCAAAGAGGCCTGTTTGCACGCTGTATGACTGACAATTCATCCACACGTCCTGCATTGGCGTTGTAAATTGGGGGACAATTTTACAGACAGTTTTAGGTTTAAGATGAGAGGGGAGAAATTTAATAGGAACCTGAGAGCTTACATTTTATTACACAAATGACGCTGGGTGTATGGAACGACCTGCCAGCATTTGCCAGCAGCGATACACTTAAAAAGAACACACAATACACTATTACATTTAACACAAACATCCACCATAGCATTCTTCACTGTGGTGGAAGGCAACAAAGTTCAGTCAGTCCTCCTCCTTGTTCACCGATGTTCGGAGCCATGAACCCTCCGTAGTCGCCACTGCGGACGGCCTGATGTACAGGCCCTCTCATTGGGATGATTGAAACTCTGACGTTGGGACGGTCGAACACACTCTGCGGCTTACAATGCCCGAATCGGCCACTTACCTACTGGAGAGTGCGGCTTCACGATGTTATAGGCCGCAGGCCTATACTTCATGTCCTCTGATTCTCGATTACCGTACTCGTGGGAAGAGACTGTGCATTAACCCGATCTATTCCTCCCATGATTTTGTACAGCTCTGTAACATCACCCCTCATCCTCCTGTGCTCCAAGGAATGAAGTCCTAGCCTGCTTAAACTCCCTATAGCTCAGACTATCCTGGGAACATCCTTCAAAATCTGCTCTGCACCCTTTCCAGCTTGACAACAGATTTCCTATATCATAGTGACCAAAACTGAACACAATACTCTAAATATGGTCTCACCAACGTCTTATATAACTGTTCATGACCCCCCCCCCCAATGTCTATTCTCAATATTCTGGCAAATGATGGCCAATGTGACAAAAATCTTTTTGACCACCCTCTTTCCTACCAGCCTTGCCCACACAATTCTCCTCCACATTATCCACACATCTCACATGGGCATTGTCAATTTGGGGACAACTTTACAGACAATTATAGGTTTAAGATGAGGGGGTGCAAGATTTAATCGGTAATGTTTTTTTACAAAAAGAATGGTTGGTCGATGGAATGAGCTGCCAGAGGAGGTACTTGAGGCAGATACTATAGCAACATTTAGACAGGTATGTGGATAGAGTCCGAGAAATGGAGCATGGAAACAGGCCCATGCCGACCAACATGTCCCATCCACACTAGTCCCACCCACCCCCAATTGGCCCATATCCCTCGAAACCTATCCGATCCATGTACCTGTCCAAATGTTCAGGACTCGAGCGTCTCAGCTATAGGGACAAGTTGAGAAGGTTAGGAGTCTATTCCTTGGAGAGCAGGACAATAAGGGGTGATCTTATAGAGGTGGACAAAATCATGGCAGGAATAGATTGGGTAAACATCAGATAACAAGTCTTGTGTGAGCTGCTGTATGTTTAATGCAAACCAACATCTGCTGTTTGCTTGACTCTGCATTCATTCACAATCTAAATGTGGAGCAGACACATCTTTTCTCATGATACTGTATATCATAATTAAAGGGACTTTACATAGAAAATCCATATTTCAGTAGCTCTGAGTAGTCGCGTCCTTCATTTTTATTGGGGTTCTCTTTCAGAACTCAATGCCGAGTGCTACCGATGTAGCAGCTTCACTTGAAGATGGCAAATTCTTTAATCTCTTGCCCAGAGTAGGTGAATCAAGGACCAGAAGACAGAGGTTTAAGGTGAAGGGGAAAGGATTTCATAGGAATCTGAGGGGTAACCTTTTCAACGGGTTTAGGCAGATATGGGCCAAATGCAGGCAGGGGGACTGGTGTAGATGGGACATGTGGGTGAGGGGGATGAAAGGCTGGGTGAGGGGGATGACGTGGGTGAGGTGGGTGAGGGGGATGAAAGGCTGTATCCAAGCTGTAACACTCTATGACGATATGATCCTCTGACAATTCACCCAGACATTGACGGTGTAAATTGGGGAACAATTTTACAGACTATTCACCCAGACATCTTACAGCGACATAAATCGGGGACAATTTCACGTTGGAAAGGGTGCAGAGAAGATTTACGAGGATGTTGCCTGGACAAGAGAGACCTGAGTTATTGGGAGAGGTTGAGCAGGCTGGGGCCCTGTTCCTTGGAGCGCAGGAGGATGAGGGATGATCTTAGGGAGGTGTACAAATCATGAGAGTGGTGAATCTCTGGAACTCTCTGCCACAGAGGGTAGTTGAGGCCAGTTCATTGGCTATATTTAAGAGGGAGTTAGATGTGGCCCTTGTGGCTAAGGGGATCAGGGGGTATGGAGAGAAGGCAGGTACGGGATACTTAGTTGGATGATCAGCCATGATCATATTGAATGGCGGTGCAGGCTCAAAGGGCCGAATGGCCTACTCCTGCACCTAATTTCTATGTTTCTATGAATGTAACAGATCTGGTAGACGCACTGAGACTCTTACCAAGAGTAAGAACATTGAGAACCAGAGGTAATAAGTTTAAGGTGAGCGGGGTAAAGATCACATAGGATTCTGAGGGGTAACATTTTCACACAAAAGGTGGTGGGTGTATGGAACAAGCTGCCAGTGGTAGTCATTGAGATGGGTACATTGAGGCATCATCCAATGGCAGCCTCGCCAATGGTCTGTCTCATGCTTTTCTTCTTTTGTTGTTTTTAGTCTGTTGATAAATGTATGCTTTAGTGTTTCATTAGTTTTGTATTATTGTGGGGATGGGGAAACTTTTTTAAATCTCTTTGCGACTTATTCGGTATTGTATCTCCGTCCACACTGAGGCCTAATATCGTGGAGCTGGCCGTCCCTTTGCTGGGGATCGATGTCGGTAGCTCAAACTGTGGGAGCCTGTGGACTTAATATCATGGAGCTTGGTTAGGTGCTCCAAGCCGTAGGAGCTTCGATCACACCGATCGTGGGAGCTTCGATCACCCCGATGTTAATATGCAGGGGTTTGGCTACTTTGGAAATGGCAAGCTTCTGTGAAAAAGGTCAAGCTTTGCTGAGGTGTCAAAGGGACACCAGGTGCAGGAGGCCCATGTGATCTAAATGGTGCCATCAAGTCTGGGTTTCTGAAGAAGCTCCCAAGTGATTCTGTTCCTGTGAAGCCCAAGGTGCCATTTAGTCTAGGTTTAATCTAGCTTCCTGTCAAACAGACGCTAAACCCAGGTCTGTGATTGGGTCGACAATTATGTGTTTATACATAGTATATATGGGGGGTCACGGTGGCGCAGTGGAAGAGTTACTGCCTTATAGCAAAATGCAGTGCCAGAGACCCGGGTTCGATCCCGACTATGGGTGCTGTCTGTATGGAGTTTGTACGTTCTCCCCGTGATCTGCATGGGTTTTCTCTGAGATCTTCTGTTTCCTCCCACACTCCAAAGACATACGGGTTTGTAGGTTAATTGGCTTGATAAAAAAAAATGGTAAATTGTCCAAGTTGGCGATATGCAGAGTACTGCCCGGCCGACTACAACATTCAGAAGGTTCACAAGGTATGTGTTGAATAGTTGTTTGTAAGTAAGCAAAGTAAGTGCCTCTTAATGTGATCTATTATCTGTAAGAAGTGATTGGCATGTAGGGATGGCCATCCCATTGCATTTTTGTGCCTTTCGTGTCCCCTCTCCCCTTCCCCTCTCCCCTGCGTTTCGGGGTGTAAAAGTGTATGTAATTAGTTTGGGCATGCTGGTTGTCTCTTTATTCTGCTCTGTTTACACGAGGTTGTGACGGCTGAGTAAGTGGATCCAAGTCTGGCCCCGTCGTGCCGTTTACAAATAAAGAAGAGTTTGGATTCCAGTGTTCGTTTCAGCGATTGACTGAACCAGACTAAGGGGATAGTATTAGATCCGGAATCAACATTGACGCCAGTTGCAGGAGCTTCGATCGCCCCAATGGCGGATAGTTCGACTGCCCCATCCGTGGGAAAATAAGGAGGAAAGAAGATAAGACTTTATTGCCTTCCTTGATAGTGAGGTATGTAGGGGAACCGCTGTGGTGGATGTTTATGTTCACTTTCATGTAGTTGTCTTATTGCATTTTTGGAGTGACTGTATGGCAACTCAAATTCTTTATATGTTTTTACATACTTGGCTAATAAATGAATTACAGTACAATACAATACTATCGCTATGTTTAAGAAACATTTAGGCAGGTACATGGATAGGACAGATTTAGATGGATATGGGCCATACACAGGCAAGTAGCGACGAGTGTAAATGAGACATGTTGGTTGGTTTAAATAGTCCCTGGTGTGTAAGATAGTGCTAATGTCCAAGGTGAACTCTGGCCAATGCAGTTTTTACCTAAACCAATTGACCTACAAACCTGCACGTCCTTGGAGTGTGGGAGGAAACAGAATGTGGGATCCTGTACATTACAAGGTGGGACGTTTCCAGGATTGGTTTTGCTGATTGGACAGGGGTTTGCAAAATGTTGGTCTCTGTGAACTTCAGTAAGGTGTCAGCCGACTGCTGAGCAATGTAACAACTGCTTTAACACTTAATAGCTGCATTCAAAGGGCACAAATCACCCAGTGAGAATAAGGAAGCTTGTTTTTCCAGCAGTGTCTTCTGCAGTCTGTACTGTAAAAGTGTTAGGTAGACACGAAATACTGGAGTAACTCAGTGGGGCAGGTGGCATTTCTGGAGAGAAGTAAATGGTGATGTTGCCGGTCGAGACCCTTCTTCAGACTGTAAAAGTGTTTGTCCAGTGTCTCTCGTCTGTGTCCCGTCATGTTCAGCATTCAGTCCTTTAGTTACAGTTCCATCGTGTCTTTGTTTTGTCAGTTACGATGTGTTCAGTTATTACGTTAGGTGTGCAGATATTTTACGACTTTGCTCTGATGCCGTACAATCAATGTGCTTGAATAAAAAGTTTAAAAATGCCACGACTGGACTCAGCAAATCATTGACAATCAGTGATCCTACAGCGGAGCACGCGGAGAAATCGCACGCGGTCACAGGGAGAACGTACTCTCTCCGTACAGATAACACCTGTGGTCAGGATCAAATGTGGGTCTCTGGCACTGTCAAGCAGCAACTCTACCGCTGTATAACTGTACCACCTGCTCCTCTCACAACCTCTATATGGTCACCTGTCATCAGGCAACTAAACCATCCTACATAATAGAGAGCAGTCATGAGCTATTATCTATTTCATTGGATGCCCCCGGACAGTCTTATTCACATTCCCTTTATCCTGTGAACAGCTCAGTTGTAACCATGTGTTGTTTCCCACTGTTTGGTTGGTAAGCAATTAAAGCTTTTCACCGCACACGTGACAAAACTAAACTACACTCTCTAAAAGTAGCAATTCCCAATAAATTCCTCTCATACACCTCTACAAGATCACCCCTCATCTTTCTGCGCTCCACGGAATAGAGTCTCAGCCTGCCCAACCTCTCCATATAACCCAGGCCCTTTGAGTCCTGGCAACATCCTCGTAAATCCTCTCTGCACCCTTTCCAGCCTGACAACATCTATAACATGGTGCCCAGAACTGAACACAATACTCTAAATATGGCCTGACCAACATCTTAACTAACTGCAACATGCCCTTCGAACCCCAATACTCAATACTGTGACTGATGAAGACCAATGTGCTGAGAGCTTGTGTGACGGCCCCATCTATCGGTGACATCACTTTCAGGGAGCTGTTTGTACCTGTACTCGATTCCTCTGTTCATCTATTGAAGCGATATGAGTGGAGCTGAGGAACAAGAAAGGGATGATCACCTTGTTGGGGGTGTACTACAGACTCGCGAATACTCAACGGGAATTACAAGAACACATTTGCCAGGAGATTGCAGACAGTTACAGGTCAATGTTGTTGCTGTAGTGGATTTTATCTTTCCCATTATTGGCTGGGTAAAATCATAGTGTGAAGGGTTTAGATGGGTACAATTTCTCAAAGGTGTTCTGGAGAGTTTTCTCCAGAAGTATTTAGAGGCCCCCCACACGTGGGGACAAAACTCCATCTAGTCTTGGGAAATTTGGAAGGTCAAGTGAATTAAGTGTTTGTGGAGGAGCCTTTTGGGACCAGTGACCACTGATCAATTAGGTTTAAGATAGTTATGGATAGGGACAGAGAGGGCAGTGTTAAAATGCCCAGCTGGGATAAGGCCAACTTTGACGGTATGAGAGAAGGTCTCGCTCAAGTTGACTGGAGCAGGTTATTTGAGGGGTTAGGAACATCAGCCAAGTGGGATGTTTTAAAAAATGTGCTGACAAAAGCTCAGGATATGTACGTCCCCGTTAGAAACATAGAAACATAGAAAATAGGTGCAGGAGTAGGCCATTCGGCCCTTCGACCCTGCATCGCCATTCAATATGATCATGGCTGATCATCCAACTCAGTATCCCATACCTGCCTTCTCTCCATACCCCCTGATCCCTTTAGCCACAAGGGCCACATTTAATTCCCTCTTAAGTATAGCCAATGAACTGGCCTCAACTACCTTCTGTGGCACAGAGTTCTTGCGATTCACCACTCTCTGTGTGAAAAATGTTTTTCTCATCTCGGTCCTAAAGGATTTCCCCCTTATTCTTAAGCTGTGACCCCTTGTCCTGGACTTCTCCAACATCGGGAACAATCTTCCTGCATCTAGCCTGTCCAACCCCTTAAGAATTGTGTAAGTTTCTATAAGATCCCCCCTCAATCTCCTAAATTCTAGCGAGTACAAGCCGAGTCTATCCAGTCTTTCTTCATATGAAAGTACTGACATCCCAGGAATCAGTCTGGTGACCCTTCTCTGCACTCCCTCTATGTCCTTCCTCAGATTAGGAGACCAAAACGATACGCAATACTCCAGGTGTGGTCTCACCAAGACCCTGTACAACTGCAGTAGAACCTCCCTGCTCCTATACTCAGTGAAGAGTGAAAGGCAAGGGAGGCAAACAGCCAAACAGGCTTGGCTGGCGAAGGAAATTGGGGCATTGCACAAGATTAAGAAGGACGCATGGTACAGGTTTAGGCAGCTGGGAACAAGTGTATCCCTGGAGGAGATTCGGGAAATGAGGAGTAAACTAAAAAAGGATATCAGAAGGGCAAAAAAGGGCCAGGAGACAGCTCTGGGTAGCATTACAAATAATCCCAACAAATGTTATAAATACATAGAGGGGAAAAGGGGAAGAGAGAGAGGATGGGACCCCTCAGGAATCAAAGCGGTCACCACTGTGTGGAGGCACAGGAGATGGGCAAGGTCCTCAATGAGTATTTAACCATATAACAATTACAGCACGGAAACAGGCCATCTCGACCCTTCTAGTCCGTGCCGAACACGTAATCTCCCCTAGTCCCATATACCTGCGCTCAGACCATAACCCTCCATTCCCTTCCCATCCATATAACTATCCAATTTATTTTTAAATGATAAAAACGAACCTGCCTCCACCACCTTCACTGGAAGCTCATTCCACACCGCTACCACTCTCTGAGTAAAGAAGTTCCCCCTCATGTTACCCCCAAAACTTCAGTCCCTTAATTCTCATGTCATGTCCCCTTGTTTGAATCTTCCCTACTCTCAGTGGGAAAAGCCCTTCCACGCCAACTCTGTCTATCCCTCTCATCATTTTAAAAAACCTCTATCAAGTCCCCCCTCAACCTTCTGCGCTCCAAAGAACAAAGCCCTAACTTGTTCAACCTTTCTCTGTAACTTAGTTGCTGAAACCCAGGCAACATTCTAGTAAATCTCCTCTATACTCTCTCTATTTTGTTGACATCCTTCCTATAATTAGGCGACCAAAATTGTACACCATACTCCAGAATTGGCCTCACCAATGCCTTGTACAATTTTAACATTACATCCCAACTTCTATACTCAATGCTCTGATTTATAAAGGCCAGCACACCAAAAGCTTTCTTTACCACCCTATCTACATGAGATTCCACTTTCAGGAAACTGTGCACGGTTATTCCCAGATCCCTCTGTTCACCTACATTCTTCAATTCCCTACCTATTTCTCCTCTGTATTTACTGAGGAGAAAGGCAGAAGGACTGATGAACTTGGGGCAGTCAACGGAAGTGTCTTAAGGGCAATCACTGTTACAGTCGAAGAGTTGCTTAAGGTGCTATCATGTATGAAGTTAGACAGATCTCCAGGGTCTGATCAGATATACATGAGGACATTGCGGGAAATCTGACAGGGAATTGCAGGAGC
Source organism: Leucoraja erinaceus (assembly GCF_028641065.1). Lineage (NCBI taxonomy): Eukaryota > Metazoa > Chordata > Chondrichthyes > Rajiformes > Rajidae > Leucoraja > Leucoraja erinaceus. Next base: position 80,894 of record NW_026575880.1, on the reverse strand, counting down.
ACTGGGTGAAATTTACAAGTCGTCTTTAAATACGGGAGAGGTGCCGGAAGACAAGAGGGTGGCAAAGGTTGTGTTTCTATTCAAGAAGGGCTTCTGGGAAAATGCTGGGCATGATAGGCCAGTGAGCTTATCATCTTTAGTTAGAAAGTTACTTCTGACTATCTCTCCCTATTCTAAGGGATAGGATATACAGGCATTTGGATGGGCAAGGGCTGATTAGGGACAGTCAGCATGGGTTTGTACGTGGACGGGCGTGTCTCGCAAATTTGATTGATTTTCTTGAAGACGAGACCAAAAAGCTTGATGAGAGCAGAGCTGTAGATGGTGTGTACGTGGACTTCGGTATGTGTTCTACAAGGTGCCGCATTGTAGGCTGCTCTGGAATGTTAGACTACATGGGATCCAAAGAAAGATAGCTGAATGGATAGAAAATTGGCTCCATGGAAGGAAGCAGAGGGTGATAGTGGAAGGTTGCTTCTCAAACTGGAGGCATGTGACTAGTGGTGTGCCTCAATGTTCGGTGCTGGGCCCATTACTGTTTGTCATCTACATCAATGATTTGGATGAGAACATACATGGCAGGATCTGATCGATTGGCCAGGTGGGCAGAGGAATAGTTGATGGAATTTAATACAGAGAAGTGTGAAGTGTTGCATTTTGGGACATCGAACAAGGGCAGGACCTACACAGTGAATGGTAGGCCTCTGGGTAGCGTTGTAGAGCAGAGGGATCTAGGAGTTCAGGTGCATGGTTCCTTGAAGGTCGAGTCGCAGGTAGATAATGTGGTCTAAAAGGCTTTTGGCAATTTGGTCTTCATCAGTCAGAGTATTGAGTATAGAAGTTAGAAGTTCATGTTGCAGTTGTATAAGACGTTGGTGAGGCCGCATTTAGAATATTGTGTTCAGTTCTGGGCACCATGTTATAGGAAAGATATTGTCAAGCTTGAAAGGGTTCAGAAAAGATTTACAAGAATGTTGCCAGGACTACAGGGTGTGAGCTATAGGGAGAGGTTTTGTAGGCTGGGTCTCTATTCCATGGAGTGCAGGAGGATGAGGGGGTTTTATAGAGGTGTACAAAATCATGAGAGGAATAGATTGAGTAGATGCACAGTGACTTTTGCCCAGAGTAGGAGAATTGAGGAGCAGAGGACAAAGTGAAGGGGAAAAGATTTAATAGGAATCGGAGAGGTACCTTTTTCACACGGTGGCGGTGGGTGTATGGAACAAGCTGCCAGAGGAGGTAGTTGAGGTTGAGACTATCCCATCATTTAAGAAATAGTTAGGCAGCTACATGGATAGGACAGGTTTGAAGGGATATGGACCAAGCGCAAGTAAGTGGGACTAGGGTAGCTGGGACATTGTTGCCTGTATGGCCGTGTTGGGCTGAAGGGCCTGTTTCCACACTGTATCACTCTATCACCCTATGACTATAATCTGATACGATAGAATGTTATTTATCCCAGGAGGGAAATTGATTGTTGCGTGTTGCAGTTTGAAAGATGGCGGTGAGACCACATTTAGAGTACTGTGTTCAGTTCTGGGTGCCATGTTATAGGAACGTTGTTGTCAAGCTGAAAGAGTACAGAGAAGATTTAAGGGCCTGTCCCACATGCTGATTTTTTCAGCGACTCCAGCATTATACCATGGTCACTGAAATATTTAGAACATTTCAAAATCCAACGGTGACAAAAAAATGTTGCGACATGTGAGGGAACAGCGTGTATCAATACATCATCACGATGCATCACAACTGCATCACAGCCACGTCACGCTGCATCACAGGCACGTCACGCTGCATCACAGGCATGCCACGCTGCATCACAGGCACGTCACGCTGCATCACGCTGCATCACAGGCACGTCACGCTGCATCACAGGCACGTCACGCTGCATCACAGGCATGCCACGCTGCATCACAGGCACGTCACGCTGCATCACGCTCCATCACAGGCATGTCACGCTGCATCACAGGCACGTCACACTGCATCACAGGCACGTCACGCTGCATCACAGCCACATCACGCTGCATTACAGGCAGAAGCTGCCAGAAGAGGTATTTGAGGCTGGGACAATCCCATTATTTAAGAAACAGTCAGACAGGTACATTGACAGGACAGAATTGGAAGGATATGGACCAGGTGCAGGCGTGGGTGTGTAGCAGGGACCTTGTTGGCTGGTGAGGGCAAGTTGGGCCGAAGGGCCTGATTCCACTGTATCACTCTATGACTCTATCTACCGCTCTGCCCTCGTCAAGCATTTAAGTCACATGTGCAAGCAACATCTTCAGATCTGTGAGACGTACAGACCCATGCTGCCTTTCCTTAACCACCCATCGTCTACCTAAAGCCATGCATATCCTCACTATAACCTTCTAGCACCTTTCCAACTACAGATGTTAAGCTAAAACATCTGTGTCAATTTTAAGTTCATGTCAAATACATTTTCTCTTTTAACAAATCTTGTGTGAGCTTCTGTGTGTTTAATGCAAACCACCATCTGCTGTTTGCTTGAGTCTCCATTCATTCCCAATCTAATTGTGGAGCAGAGACATATCTTGTCATGGTACTGTATATAATAGTTAAAGGCAAGTTGGACTTTACATAGAAAATCCATATTTCAGTAGCTCTGAGTAGTCACATTTTTTTGGGGGGTTCTCTTTCAGAACTCAATGCTGCTACCGATGTAGCAGCTTCACTTGAAAATGGCAAATTCTTAAATCTCTTGCCCAGAGTAGGTGAATCGAGGACCAGAAGACAGAGGTTTAAGGTGAAGGGGAAAAGATTTCATAGGAATCTGAGGGCAACTTTTTCACACAAAGGGTGATGGGTGTATGGAACAAGCTGCCAGAGGAAGTAGTTGAAGCTGGGACTATCCCAACATTGAAGAAACAGTTAGACAGGTAGATGGAAAAATGACAGGTTTGCAGGGGTATGGACTAAGCACAGGCAGGTGGGACTGGTGTAGCTGGGACGTGTTAGCTGGTGTGGGCAAGTCGGGCCGAAGGGTCTGTTTCCACACAGTATCACTCCATGACTGTGGTCTACAACACTTCTCACTGCTCTACCATTCACTGTCCAGGACCTGCCCAGTTTAGATTTCCCAAATTGCAACACCTGTCATTTCTTTGTGTTAAATTCCATCAACCATTCCCCAACCCACCTGGCTAACAGAGGGGAGGAGAGGGGAGAGGGAGGCCACTCACCTGCTGGGCCCGGTGCATCCGTTGGATCTCCTCCAGCTCCTGCGTGACCTGCTCCTGGATGGCCCGCTCCTTCAGATAGGTATCCATCTCTATGCTCAGCTCAACCTCCACCGCTTTGTCCTGGAGCAGGGGGAGGGAGAGAGGGCACAGGCTCAGTTCAGCAGGGGGGGAGGGGCAGAGGGCACAGGCTCAGTTCAGTGGGGAGGGGCGGAGGGGGGGTGGGGAGGGGGGGGAGAAGGCCAGGGGGGGGGAACCGGAGTGTGAGGGGAAGGTGTGGTCAGTGAGAGGGGAGGAGAAAGGAGGGTGAGGAGAGGGGAAAGTTGGGGGAGGATGCGATGGAAAGGGAGGGGAGTGGGAGGGGAGTGGGGGAGTGGGAAAGGGGAAGAGGGGAGAGAGAGGTTATGGTGAGGGATGGGTGAGGGGCAGGGGAAGGGAGATGAGGGTGAGAGTGGGAGGGGGAGGGAAGGGGGGAAGGTGGAGGTGGGAGGGTGAGGGGGGACAGGCGAAGGGGGGAGGGGGAGTGGTGCACCTGTCTCTGCATCTCCAAGTTGTCATTGTACTTGTACAGCCAGTGGGCCAGGTAGTCGATGGGGTCCAGGGGCCGCCGCTCAGCCACCTCTCCGCCAGCCCCTCCGTCAGCCCCGAGCCCAGCACATCCCGCAGGTAGTTGGAGTCCATGCTGGTCCCTGGTGGCGAGGGGAAGGGGGAGAGAAAGGTTAGAGGGGGAGAGAGTGAGGGAGGGAGGGAGAGAGAGGGGGGAAGACGTGGAGATAGAGGGGGGAAGGTAGAGAGAGAAAGAGAGAGGAAGATAGAGAGGGGGATGGGCGGAGAGAGGGGGAGAGTGAGAGAAAGTGCGAGGAGAGAGGGAGAGAGAAAGGGACAAGGGGAGAGAGAGCGGAAGAGGGGGGAGGGGAGAGAGAGAGAGGGAGAGGGGTGGAAAGAGAGAGAGAAGAGAGTAAGATGGGGAGATAAAGGGGGAGAGAGAGAGGGGGGAGAGAGAGGGGAGGGAGAGAGAGAGAGCGAGAGAGAGCGGGGGGGAGAGAGGGAGAGAGAGATAGGGAAAGGGGGAGATAAAGGGGGATAGGGAGAGACAGACAGAGAGGGGGGAGAGGGGGACTACATAAGAATATTCTTTATTGGAAAACACTTCCCATTTCAATGTTTGGCAGAATTAATGCCATAAAAATGTTTTTCCTTCCATAATTACTGTACTTATTTTAATCAACATATCTCCCCAATTTTTTTTAACGTGACTCTTTTGTTGCAAGTTTTATTTGGGATTACAAGAACCATAGAATAATTCAAAAACATTTATGTAAATCTAAGATGAATGGTGGATTAGTTTTACCAATTTTTAAATTTTATTTTTGGGCAGTTAATATTAAAAAATATGACCTTCTGGTTGGAAGATATGGATCAACAACCAGATTTGTTAAATATGGAAAAGGAAGATCGTTTACCTTTAGAAATTGGCTCGATCTTGTTAACCCCTACAAAATTGAATTAAAAAACAGAGTGAAAATCCAATAATATATAAGAACTTGGAAACTATTAAAAATGACTTTAGATATCTTATCACTCATTCTCCCCATTGTAAATAACCCTTAATTTAAACCTTCTATGTTGGATAAAGGTTTTGGGCAATGGAAAACCCATGGAACTAAAAGGGTGGGACATCTTAACCATATAACCATATAACCATCTTTATCAAAAAGGTATTTTTCTTTCATTTCAGGAGCTACAACAGAATTATGGACGACACTCAAATAATTTGTTTTGATATTTACAACTTCGAGATTATGTTAAATCACATACACAATAATATAGAACTAGAGCGATAGAGACCCTTGAGGAATGTTTGAATAAACATCCTAATACAGATAAATTATTATCTCACATCTATAATATCCTTTTAGATAGTGAGGTCTCGTCGACGGAACTACATAGACAGCATGGGAAAATGAATTAGCTCAACCCATAATGAAAGATATATGGGATGTAAGTTTACAACATATACATCAATGTTCGTTAAATGCCAGACACTCTTTAATACAATTTAAAGTACTACATAGACTGCACTATTCTAAAACAAAACTAAACAGAATTTTCCAATTATCTCTCCTATCTGTGACAAATGTCAATACTTAGATGCTAATCTAACTCATATTTTTGTAAACTGCATAAAAATTAAACATTTTTGGACGGATATTTTTAAAATCATTAATCAAAGGTTGTTAATATCCAATTGAAACCTGACCCAAAACTAATAATATTAGGAACATCAGAACATAGCATAAAACTTGCAATAAATCAAAGACATTTCCCTGATTATAGTATAATAACTGGGAAAAAAATAATACTTAAATTTTGGAAAAATCCAACAACCATCACAATTAAAATGTGGATTATGGAGGTGTCTGAGACCTTACACTTGGAAAAATTAGACTTGTCTTAATTGACAAATCAGAACTATTTGCTAGAATATGGTCTACATTGATTGATTTTCCAAAGGGGTAAACTGGTTCAACACGGAAGCTGGACTGAAACGTGAATCCAGGACTGGATGAATAATTACACTCTATAATCTACGGACCTATCTCCAAAATTGTCTTATTGGTAATCTCTTTTGGGGTTTTTTCTCCCTCCCCTCCAAATATATATATATATATAGCGAGAGAGAGAGGGAGGGGGGAGTGGAGAGAGAGGGGGAGTGGGCAGGGAGGGGCAGAGAGAGAGAGAGAGAGAGTGGAGAGAGGGGTGAAAAAGGGGAGATAGAGGGGAGAGAGAGAGAGGTTGGGGAAGGGGAAAGGGAGAGAGAGTGAGAGAGCGAGAGAGAGAAGGGAGGTGGTGGGAGGAGTGAGGGGGAGAGAGGGATAGAGATAGAGAGAGGGGGGAAGTTGAGAGAGGGGGGAGTGATAAAGGGATAGTGATAGAAAAGAGAGAGAGAGGTTGAGAGGGGGAGAGGCAGAGAGAGAGAGAGAGAGAGAGAGAGAGAGAGTAAAAAAAAGAGAGTGGGGAGGGGGAGGTTGTGAGTGAGAGGGAAGAGATGGGGAGAGGGAGAGGAGGTGGAGAGAGCGGGAGAAAGGGGGAGAGTGGGAAAAAGGGGGAGAAGGGGAGAGAGATTGAGAGAGAAAGGGAGGGGGGTTTGGAGAGAGGGGGAGTGGGGTGAAAGAGAGGGGGGGAGAGGAGAGAGAGAGAGGGAGGGAGGACAGAGAGAGAACGAGAGAGAAGGGAGGCGGGGAGAGAGGAGGAGAGGAGGGAGAGGGGCGAGGGGCAGAGGGGGGAGAGGAGACAGTGCGCGAGAGAAAGAGAAAGGGGGAGAGAGAGGAAGAGGAGAGGGAGGGAGAGAGAGAGAGAGAGAGAAATGGTGGTAGAGGGAGAGGGAGAGGGTTGGAGAGGGGTAGAGAGAGAGGGGAGGGGAGAGAGAGAGGGGAGGGGAGAGAAAGGGGAGGGGGAGAAAAGAGGAAGAGGATAGAGAGGGGGATAGGGTGGAAGCGAGAGAGGGGGGGGGGGAATAGGAGAGGGGAGAGAGAGAGAGAGAGAAGAGAATGAGATATTGAGAGAGAGAGAAGAGAGAGATAGAGAGAGACAGAGAGAGGGCGAGAGAGAAACAATAGACAATACACAATAAGTGCAGCAGTCGGCAATTCAGCCCTTCGAGCCAGCACCGCCATTCACTATGATCATGGCTGATCATCCACAATCAGTACCCCGTCCCTGCCTTCTCCCCATATTCCATGAATCCGCTACCTTTAAGTGCCCTATCTAACTCCTAAGAGGGGGTATAGAGAGGAGAGGGCGAGAGGGGGGGGGGGGGGGGGGGGGGGGGGAAAGGGCGAGAGACAGAGAGGGGGAGGGAGCGACAATAGACAATAGACAAAAGACAATAGACAATAGACAATAGGTGCAGCTGTCGGCAATTCAGCCCTTCGAGCCAGCACCGCCATTCACTGTGATCATGGCTGATCTTCCAAATTCAGTACCCCGTTCCTACCGTCTAATCATATCCCCTGAATCCGCTATATTTTAGAGCCCTATCTAAGAGGGGGATGGGAGAGGGATAGAGAGGGGGGAGTGTCTGGGAGAGGGAGGTAGGGGAGAGGGGGGGGGGGGGGAGAGAGGGAGAGAGAGAGAGAGAGAGAGAGAGTGAGAGATAGGGAGAGAGAGAGAGATAGGGAGAGAGAGAGAGGGAGAGAGAGGGAGAGAGGGAGAGAGAGAGAGAGGGAGAGAGGGGGAGAGGGGGAGAGGGGGAGAGAGGGGGCGAGAGAGAGAGAGAAGGAGAGAGGGAGGAGAGGGAGAGAAAGAGAGAGCGTGTGTGAGAGAGAGAGAGAGAGAGAGAGAGAGAGAGAGAGAGAGAGGTTGAGTAATTCGGCCCTTCGAGTCAGCACCGCCATTCACTGTGGGGGGATAGGGAGAAACGGGAAGGGAAGTGATGGGGAGGGGGGGAGAGACAATAGACAATAGCATTAAACTCTACGAGAGGAAAGAGGAGGAAGGGGTGTGAGGGACATAGAGGGGTGGAGAGAGCGGGGAGGGGGGAAGAGAGGGAGAGAGAGGAGGGTGAGAGAGAGGGGTGGAGAAAGAGAGGGGGAGGGGGGGGGCGAGGGACAGACAGAGAGAGACTTACTTACTTGCTCACTTGCTGCCTGGGCTGCGCCGCCGAATGTGTCTGTAACTAGGGGCAGCGAAAAACACAACATCAGCCGTCATTACCTCACCTCGTCCACACTCCGCCCCCAAGCAGTCCTCACGTCATTACGTGCAAAAAATAACTTCAAATTCGACGTTGCACCGAGCAGACACAACTCAGCGGGACGGGCAACACATGCTCTCTGGGGAAAAGCAATTCGGTTCGGGGCCCATAGCCTTTTCACACTGAGAGGGAGTCACGAAGATATGGAGGTTTAAGGTGTGAAAGCGAAAGACGGGGAACGCGATTAAGAAGTATATTAATCATAACATTAAATGTAATCACTAAAGTGTACTCAGGAGCACAGTGAAACTAGTCGCAGAACTAGGGTGGGTGGGATTGAGAGAGAGCAAGTGTTACCTGAAATTGGAGAAGTCAATGTTCATACCGCTGGGGTGTAAACAGACCCAAGCGAAATATGAGGCGCTGCTCCTTCAATAAGCGTTGGGCGTCACTCTGACAATGAAGGAGGCCCGGGATAGAAAGGTCAGTGTGGGAATGGGACGGGGAGTCCAAGTGTTTACCCACCGGGAGAGCAGGTCGGTTCAGGAGATGTTCAGCGAAACGATCGCCGAGCCTGAAAGGACTGCCAGGTCCTTGGACAGTCGAGGGAGGAGATACAGCGACAGGTGTTGTTGCATTTCTGCGGTTGCTCGGAAAGGCACCTGGGGAGGTGGTGTGAGTGGGAAGGGATGAGTTAACCAGGGAATTGCGGAGGGAACGGTCTCTGCGGAAGGCGGACAGGGGTGGAGAGGGGAAGGTGTGGCTACTGGTGGGATCCCGTTGGAGATGGTGGAAATGTCAGAGGAATATATGTTGTATGTGATGGCCGGTGAGGTAAAGGGGACTCGGTCTGTGCTTAGACGGTGGAGGGGGTGTTAAAGTTGTTCGGCACGGACTTGTAGGGCCGAGATGGCCTGTTTCCGTGCTGTAATTGTTATATGGTTATATGTTATATTATATGGGGAGCAAGAGCGGGGCTGTGGGATGGCGTCATAGACTGATACAGCTTGGAAACAGGCCCTTCGGCCCAAGTAACCCACACCAGCCTGTTATACTAGCCCCACCTGCCAGCGCTTGACCCATACCCTCCAAACCCGCCCTATCCATGTACCTGTAACTGTTTCTTTAATGTTGGGATAGTCCAACCTCAACTGCCTCCTCTGGTATCTCGTTCCACACACCCACCTTTGTGTGAAAAAGTTACCCCTCAGATTCCTATTAAATCGTTTTCCCTTCACCTATGTCTTATTCTCGATTATTCCGCCCTGGGCAAGAAACTGCGCACCTACCTGTTCTATTCCTCTCATGATTTTAAACACCTCTATAACATCACTGCTCACCCTTCTGCGCTCCATGGAATAGAGACACAGCCTACTCAACATATCCCTATAGTTCAGACTCTCTAGTCCTGGCAACATTCTCATAACCCTATGTACCCTTTCCAGTTTGACAACATATTTCCAATAAAATGGCGCCCAAAACTGAACACAATAGTCTCCATGCGGCCTCACCAACATCTTATACAACTACAACTTGACCTCCTAAGTTCTATATTCAATGCTCTAACTAATGAAGGCCAATGTGCCAAAAGCCTTTTTGTCCACCCTTTCTGCCTGCGACTCCACCTTCAAGGAACCGTGCCCCTACACTCCTAGATCCCTCTGCTCTACAACACTCCCCCAGAGCCCCACGATTCACCGTGTAGGTCCTGCCCTTGTTAGACTGCCCAAAATCACATCACACGCAACATCTTACATTTATCTATATTCCATCAACGATTCCTAGACCACGTGGCCAATCGACCAATAGACCCCTGGTGTGAGGTGCCCAGACTTAACCAAATACAAAAGGAGGGAGGCAGTAAAGTCCTCAAGACCCATAATCACAGCCGTTGTCCAAGGACATCATCAGGGCCCAATGTTTGAGTGCCACTGCCCCCTCCTCGGTTGTCGACAATTCAGGCTGCGAGCGGAATTCCCAGTCTATCAGTGAGGGTTTCACACCGTGACAGCAGCCGCCACCTGATCCCATAGAGTGATTGGGTCCCTATGATCCCATCCGAGCCGCAATTCGCGATAAATCCCAGTGTTTAGGGACAGTTCACCGAGCCCCAGTATTTCGTCGTTGGTGCGGAGTATTGCCTTGGATCGCTTATCCCATTCCCAGAGCGACCACTGTCCTCGCGGTTCCCTAGGTCGTTTGCAGAAGCGCTCACACATGGCAGACAACTCCTTCAGGAGTCGCAGAGTCGCAGGTGGAGGTTCGAATCCTGCCGATCCCGACAAATGTTGTGTTCGATAAATCACCGGATTCATTCAACAAAGATGGTATCGCAATGTACTTTATTACACTGCCGAACTACGCACATAGACTCACATAGCCATACACACTCGCACACACCAAGTACACAACATCGAGCGTCCCCGGGTGGTGACCTGTTGTCAATCAGCTGGCACCCTTTGTGACACGGTCCAAAGCCGGGGTTCTCTCTGTTCTAGGAGGGCGCCCGACACTGTCTCCGTTAGCGTTTCTCGTCCATTCAGACGGTGCCATCCCCCCTCCCGTGAGCCAATCGTTACCCCTCCACCTCCAACCTGGCCCTGCCCCACTTGGCCGGTTGAACACACCGTTTCCGCACTCCTGGCGATAAGGGGTGTTGGTGGTCTGCCCAACTATTACAGTGTTCTGCTCAGCAAACCTACACATAATCAGACATCCCCAGACTTGTTTGGAATGCCGTGCTACCAATTCACTGTAGCTAACAATTCAATTTTAGCTAACATGGTGTGTTGGACCCTTACAATACAATACGAATCCCACCTGCCCGTATTTGGCCCATATCTCTCTACACTGTTCTTATCCATTTACCTGTACAAATTTCTTTATGAATGTTGCTATCGTGCCTGCTTCAACTACCCCCTCCAGCAGCTCGTTGGACAACCCCACCTACCTCTGTTTGGGGGGAAACCAGAGCACCTGGAGGAAAATCACATAGTCACAGGGAGAACATGCTGATTCCACACAAGTTCAGCACCTGAAGTCAGGATTGAACCAGTCACGGTATAGCTGTAGTAACATACACCCTCATTAGAGATGTCTATCTTTATTGGAATTAAATATGTGAACAATCTATTATAAAAGTGTATTGTTACCAATGGAAACATACCGATTGACAACTCACCAAGCGTGAACGGTAACCAGCAGGTACACGAACTACAGAAGCTGGTTTAAACAAAGACACAGATGCTGCAGTAACTCAATGTGTCAGACAGAATCTCTGAGGAACATGGATAGGTGATGATTCGTGGCGGGACCCAAACATTCAACTTTCAAGATGGCTCCTATCTGTGGCGACATGTTGCCAGCAGCCCACACAAAATCATCAAATATTGTAATTCTCAGTGTACCTGGGTAAAAGGAATAGCAGGAACGTGTGCTGTAACCGACAAGCTGCAAGTGCATTTAAACCCATTAGCGCTATTGCGATGTTACCGTAGCAACGCAGCTGCCGACTGTAAGGGAATTCGCGATCGCAGGGGAATCCTCGACCTAGCGGAGGATTGCAGGAAGAGTATGTGCTGTACCAGGAAACACCGGGGGCGGCCTCCATAGTGTCCGGAAAAGTCCAAGTCAGACTGACGAGCAGGGCACTACAACCCACAAGCATCTTGCTAGTCAATGTACAATCACTGCAAAATAAAGTGGAGGACAAAGTCAAGGCTGCTTTACCAAAGGGAGCTGAGCGAATGATCTGTGTTCTGTTTCACAGAGACATGGCTCACTCCCTGCTCCCCAGATTCAGCCGTCCAGCCTGGGGGTTCCTTTCGCAGGCACGCAGGCATCTGGGAAAGGGAGAGGAGGGGGCATCTGCCTCATGGTCAACTCTGTGTGGCGCTCATACATGGTAGTTCTGTCTAACTCCTGCTCTCCGCATCTGGCGGTGAAGTGCCGTCCCTTCCACCTCCCGAGGGAATTCACCTCCATCATCCTGACCGCGGTCTACATCCCACCCCAGGCAGATGTCCGTCTAGCATTGGGGGAGCTGCTCACCATGGTCACCAGACTGCGTACCCCGAGGCCTTTACCACCACAGCCGGGGACTTCAACATAGCCAACGTGAAAACATCACTCCCAATCTACCCCCAACATGTCGCCTGGAGCACCAGAGGATCAAACACCTTCGACCACTGCTACACGACCATCAAGGACGCCTATCATTCTATCCCCCGCCCTCACTTCGGGAAATCCGACCATTCAGCGGTGCTGCTTCTTCCTGCATACAGGCAGCAACAGAATAGCGCACCCCCAGAGGTGAGGACAGCACAGAGCTGGTCGGGGGAGGCAGAGGGACAACTACAGGACTGCTTAGAGTTACTAGACTGGGCAATGTTCAACGACTCGGCAACGGGCCTGAATGAATATGCCACAGTTGTTACAGACTTCATAAGGAAATGTGTGGAGGACTGCATCCCAACAAAAACCTTCCAAGTGTTTCCTAACCAGAAGCCTTGGATGAACCATGAGATCCGCATTCTTCTGAGGACCAGATCTGGTGGCGCAGTGGTGTATAAGAAGTCCAGATACGACCTTGGTAAGGCCCTGAGGGATGGGAAATATGCGGTGAGCTTCCTGCAGGAAACCCACACCACCCCAGGAGACAAGTCCACTTGGCTCCTGGAGTGGGGTGGCGAGGTCTTCATGAGCCACCTCAGCTCCATTTCCAGTGGGGTGGCCATTTTGTTGGCCCCGAATTTCCGGCCTGAGTTCCTAAAGGTCCAGGAACTGGTGCCAGGCCGCTTGCTTCACTTGGCCGTGCGCCTGGATGGCGTGCGGTTGCATTTTGTCAATGTGTACGCCCCCAAGCTTGCCGTGTTGCAGACGGCAAGGTGTCTACGCTGCTGAGCTCCATCAACCCTGGTGACTGCGTGATCCTTGGGGGGGATTTCAACTGTACCCTTGAGGAAGGCGACCGTTCTGGTCTACAGCGTGGAGTCGGTGAAGAAGTTGAAGGAGCTCGTGGGCTCCTTTAACTTGGTAGACACCTGGAGGAACCTCCACCCCGACTCTAGGGCCTTCTCCAGGAGGTCAGAGGGGGGTGGGTCTCGCATCGACCGCTTGTACATTTCTAGGGCGTACGTCTCCCGTGTCTCGGCGGCCTCCATGCTGCCGGTGCCGTGCTCGGACCACCACCTGGTGTGGGCGGAGTTTAACCCGCTGCGCACGAGGGGAGGGTCCACATACTGGCATTTTAATAACCGGCTGCTGGAGGATCGCCGCTTCCGGGACTCGTTGGCGAGGTTCTGGAATAACTGGAAGAGGAAGCGGGGAGGATTTCACTCCCTGCGGCTATGGTGGGACGTGGGCAAGGCCCACATCCAGAGTTTCTGTCAGGAGTACACTAGAGGGTCGACCAAGAGACGCGATTCCAAGATCAGACAGCTCGGGAGCGAGCTACTCGATTTGGATTCGCGTCTAAGTCAGACCGTCGGGGACACGATCCTCTGGAGGGAATACCAGGAGAAGAAGGATGCGCTGAAGGAGCTACAGTTGGAGCAATCTCGAGGCGCGTACGTGAGGTCGCGGATCCAATTGCTCCACGATTTGGACCGCGGTTCACCCTTCTTCTACTCGCTGGAGAAGTGGCGGGGAGTCCGTCAGCAGTTAGTGGAGCTGCTCGCTGATGATGACTCCTCCGTCACTGAACCAGAGGACATTAATGCAGCAGTTCGTTCCTTTTATGGGACCTTGTTCTCACCAGATAGCTCTGGCGGGGACGAGTGCAGTGATCTGTGGGAAGGTTTAGCCACGGTCGACCCGGAGGGTGCTGAGCGTCTGGATGCCCCCCTGACACTGGGTGAACTGACTGCGGCCCTCCATCAGATCCGAAGGGGCAAATCCCTGGCCTGGACAGTCTGGACAGACTGACAGCAGAGTTCCTCCGCACTTTCTGGGGGATCCTGGGGGAGGACTGCACCATGGTATTGAGGGAGAGCCTGGTGACCGGAGAGATGCACTTGTCTTGGCGAAGGGCTGTCGTGGTCCTTCTGCCCAAGAAGGGCGATCTCCGCCATCTAAAAAACTGGCGCCCAATCTCCCTCCTCTGTACCGACTACAAGGTCTTTGCCAAGGCAATGGCAAACCGTCTGGGCCCAGTGCTGGCTCAAGTGATCCACCCTGACCAGTCTCACACGGTCCCAGGCCGGTCCATCCAGGACAATATCCATCTGGTCCGGGACCTGGTCTACCTGGCTCAGGAGACCGGTGTACCCACTGCCTTTCTCTCCCTCGACCAGGAGAAGGCTGTTGACAGGGTGGATCACGAGTATCTGTTGAGGACTCTGCGGGCGTTTGGGTTCGGACCGCACTTTGTGTCCCGGATCCGACTTTTATACGCCACTGCAGAGTGCCTCGTGAAAGTCAATGGATCCTTGACGGCCCCCATTCCCTTCCACAGAGGAGTACGTCAGGGATGTCCCATGTCTGGCCAACTGTACGCCATCTGCGTGGAGCCATTCCTTAGTCTGCTTCGGAGGAAGTTGACGGGCATGGTTCTACGCGAGCCGGACATGGAGGTGGTCCTCTCGGTTTACGCCGATGACGTGCTCCTCATGGACACCGATCCCATCGACCTGCAGAGGATGCGTGAGTGCCAACCAGTCTTCTCGGCCGCCTCCTCTGCCAGGATCAACTGGGGGAAATGTTCTTTATGACTCTTGGTGGGTCCCTGGCAGGTGGACTCCCTCCCGGAGGAGATGAGGTCTTTCACGTGGAGTATCACACACCTCCTCTACCTGGGAGTCTACCTGAGTCCTGGCGCGGAGACCTGGCTGGCGAACTGGCAGGAGCTGGAGATGAATGGCGTCACCCGGCTGGGACGCTGGGCAGGTCTCCTCAGAGTGCTTTCCTACCGGGGCAGGGTGTTGGTCATTAACCAACTCGTGGCCTCCATGCTCTGGTACAGATTGACCACATTGGTCCCATCAGCCACCTTTGCTGGGATCATCCAGAAGAAGTTGGTGGACTTCTTCTGGGGCAACGGAAAGCACTGGGTCTCTGCAGCGGTCCTGAGTCTCCCGATCGAGGAGGGCGGTCAGTCGCTGGTGTGCATTCGCACCAAGTTGGCGGCTCTCCACCTCAGGACCTTGCAGAGACACCTGTACTCAGGGCATCCTCCCAGGTGGCACGTGCTGGCAACGCACTTTTTCCAACGGAGCCGCTGCGTTCAACGAGGTACGCGGATCCCGATGGTGGGGGTCAGCCGTGCGGTCCTGATGGGGATGCCTGGCTTCTACAGGGACTTGTTGAGAGTCTGGAACCTGGTTGCCGTTGACCGGGCCCCACCTCCGCCGGCGGAGGGTGACGGCCCGGGCGTGAGAGCAGCCGGCCCTTGTCCCACCCCACCGGGTGACCGGCTGACCGGGGGGTCAAACATGTGGAGCACCTGTGGTTGAGCAAGCCCCCGCTCAGCCGGAAGTACTAATCGGACCCAGGCGCCGTAATCCTTTCCGGGAGCCGGTCCCACACAATTTGAGCCGCCGTTCCTCGATACCCTACATCTGCCTCCAAGACGCAGGGAGGCGTGTCCTGTACAGGCTCCTCCTCCACACCCTGCACTTCCTCGCCATGGTCCACCGTCCGGACACCAAGTGGCGGTCAGTGTTGCCTTCCGGTCGCGAGGGGGGGTGGGGGGTCCCTCTATGCAGGGATTCTCCCCCTCTACATTGGGGACCTGGGGTGGAGGGTATTGCACCGAGGTGTTCCCTGCAATCTGTTTCTCTCGCGGTTCACAGACTCGCCAGCCGCCTGCCACTTTTGCGGGCTGGAATAGTCTGTGTACCACGTGTACATGGAGTGCGTGGGGCTGCAGCCACTGTTTGAATATCTAAAGTGGTTGCTCCTTGCCTTCTGGCTGCATTTTTCACCCACCATCCTCATCTTTGGACACCCTGTGCGTAGGGGAGAGGGTAGGGCTGAAGATGTCCTGGTTGGGTTGCTCCTGAGCCTGGCCAAGCTGGCCATCCGCGAGTCACGGCGCCAGACGGTGGAGGGCTCTACCCGAGCCAGCTGCCTGCCCCTTTTCCGGGGTTACGTCCGTGCCTGGGTGGGATTAGAAAGGGAATACGCCCTGTCTGTGGGCACCCTGAGGGATTTCCGGGACCGCTGGGCTCCGCAGGGTGTTGAATGTATCCTCAATAATGATTGTATCATAGTTGTATAGTAGTTTATTACGGATACATGTTTGTATTGTATTGTGGTGGTGGGTTCTGGCTTGTTTTATTGGAGTGTAAATATTATGTTTAATAATTGAATAAATTTTGTTGTTAAAAAAAAAAAAGCTGGTTACGTGAGGAGGTGTGGTGTTGCGGAGCTCCCGTCCAAACAAAGAAATAAGTGAATTTAAACATCTTTCTGGAATTTAGTGTAGCCACCTCGGTACTTGGAGTATCGCTACAACGTTGCAGAGACTTGTTTAAAAGTTGCTGTGTGTTTTGGGGCTGCGAGTAGTTATCTGCTCACTGCCGAGCTCCCACGACTGAGGCTGGCAACCTGCCGGGAAACTGGCACCAAAAGGGGGAGAATAACTTTCTGGACTTTTACACCTACGTCCGGAACAACCTCCCCTTTCTGCCTCGTCGGTGCTGAGCGGACCGGTCTGGCTGTTGTGCGGTGTGAGAGGTTTTCTGCATCATCTGGAACCTTCTTCTGCAGCCTTGGAACCTGGAGCTGACAAAGCCTCCTTTTCTCTCGGAAAGACAGCTGGATAGAGGAGGCTCCAAACAACAACGACTGCAAGCAAATCCCTTTCGTTGCTGCATGAGCAGCAAAGGCCAGGTGGGATTGCGTGCGAAGATCAGCAGCTCGCCAGTGAACGCAGGAGAGCCGAGTTAGCCGGGCCAAGAGGTGCTGACGCAGCAGTTTTTTCGGTGGAGCTGTCATTGCCAATGTTTGAGGCAACACCACTTGCCTCCCTCCAACGAACTGTTCCATATTTGTTATGTGTTTGGACTTGGCCATTTGGAGTGTCTGTGTGTCCCGGGCATTGTGCAAGTGTTATGTATAAATTGTGGGTCTGATGCCATGCAGGGTCAGTGTTCTGGGGGAGCGGCACCTTCCAGGAGCTATGCAAAGGCGGCTGCTTCAGCTGCTTAGGCTGCTGCTCTGGGAGCCCGGTTCTCCATGAGGAACCCGCCTTTCGAGCATGGGATATGGTGCTACTTGCTCCCCCCCCCCCCCCCCCCCCCCCCCTCTCTTGAAGATTGCTTGGCTGCCGTGGCCGTGGTGTCCAAGCCCGCAGGAGTCCTGTACGTGGGAAGGATGTTTGGGAAGATCGTGTTCTACCTCGAGGTTGCGCAGAAAGCGGGTGGGGGTGTGGCGGGTCAAAAGAAAGGGAAGCAAGGTCGTAAAGAAGGTGAAACACAGGGGAACAACACCACCAGAGGCAACAACGTTCAATTTAACCTCTCTCCTCACGTTGGGGAGTCCACAAGCCCCATAATCAAGCCGAGGGGTGCAACATCACATGTATCTCCATTATAGAGCATCTTCCCACTCACCCAACCTATCCAAGCCACCCTGCAGCTTCATAGCATCCTCCATAACATACACCTTCTCCAGCCATGAGCGATGACCCAATAGACAATAGGTGCAGGAGTAGGCCATTCGACCCTTCGAGCTAGCACCGCCCTTTTATGTGATCATGGCTGATTATCCCCAATCAGTACCCCGTTCCTGAACTTTTCCCATATGCGCTGACTCCGCTATCTTTAAGAGCCATATCTAGCTCTCTCTTGAAAGTCTCCACAGAACCAGCCTCCACCACGAGGCAGAGAATTCCACAAACTCGCGATTCTCTGTGTGAAAATGTGTTTCCTCATCCCCGTTCTAAATGACTTAATCCTTATTTTTAAACTGTGCCCCCTGGTTTTGGACACCCCCCAACATCCGGAACATGTTTGCTGCCTCTAGCGTGTCCAAACCCTTAACGATCTTATATATTTCAATGAGATATCCTCTCATCCTTCTAAATTCCAGAGTGTACAAGCCCAGCCGCTCCATTCGCTCAGTATATGACAGTCCCGCTATCCCGGGAATTAACCTTGTAAACCTACGCTGCACTCCCTCAGTTTACTGGATCCTCGACGCTGATTAAAAAAGGTGAATATCATGATCATGCCTAGGTGTGAATTCCCAAAATGGCGCACTTCGCCCTTATCTGCATTATACTCCGTGGAGTAACAGTGGAAGTCTATGGAGTATAATGCAGATAAGGGCGAAGTGTGCCATTTTGGGAAGTCATACCTGGGCATGATCATGATATTCACCGTTTTTAATCAGCGTCGAGGATCCAGTAAACTGAGGTAATATGTTTAATGGGAGAAGTAAAAAAAATGATAAGAACTTGAGGGATCGCTGTTTCACACAGAAAGTTCTGGGTATTTGTAAGCAGCTATTAGAAGAAGCAGTTGAGGCCGGTACTATAACGATATTAAAAGAAGTGTGTAGGGATATTTGAATAGGGAATGTTTCGGGGGTTGCGGGCTGGTCGCGGGCAAGTGGAGCTATCGTTGATGGCATATCTTGGTCGGCATGGACAAGGTAGACGGAAGATCCTGGTTCCGTGCTCTATGACTATGAGATCAGCAAATCCGCACTGAACTATGTCTGCAGGTCCCCGGCAATGTGATTGGTATGTCTGTATAAACAAGGAACTGCGAATGGTGTATTAATAAAAAAGGACATGAAGTGCTGGCGGAACGCAGCGGGTTAAGCAGAATGTCTGGAGAACATGGACAGGTGACATGTGGGTTCGGGACTTTTCATCAGACATATCTGCCCAGTTAACTGATCCAACTCAATAGCGACGAACGGAGCTGCACAGAATGAATGGAGTCTCGTGATAGGCCTACACGTTGTGGACCAAAAAGCCTAAAATGCGTCTTCAGACACTAATGTCACTGCTCTGTCTCCTACACGAATTGGAAGAAATCAATTCTATCCAATCTGTCATAGCTACGTCAGACAACAACCTGGCGAATTTATTCTGAAGCCACCTCCTACCTGTAGCGAGCTGGTGAGAGCTACGCAATGCCGTCCAAGTGCATGCTTCCAAGTCCAGCTGTATTCTCATTGGCAGTAATAGGCTCTATTTACAAATGTTTGCGAGAAAGTGGAGCTCAGGGTCTGAGATATGAAGACCTGGCCACAGGACGTGGTGTCCATTGTGCACTCTGGCCAGATGTGATACACCTTAAAATCTCTTGTATAATTCTCGGGCCACCGTTCACGTCAGCAGCAGCTGCTCTGCTCTGCGAGCAATGTTCATGATATAGTGTGATCTGAAATTCTTACTTCGTGTTTTTTGGTCGGACCAATATGCCCACCTTATGTAAAGTGAGACGCTCGCCCTTTTGCCAAAGAGTAATATAGTTATAATGGCACTGGCCACTCAAATCAGCTGCCCCGGACATTGTTATGATTGGTTTATTATATTTTAACGTTGTGGTTTACCTGCTTTTAACTATTTATACTGTTCCATCAGGGACTGGATTGTTTTTAGTGTTATTATATGTGAAATGTTTTAAATTTCATGTGCGATGCTCCGCTATTCCCTGGGAAACGTCTTTTCATTTTGCACTGTACAGCTGTTACTTGCAAGATGACAATAAAGATTGAATGATTGATTGATTGATTGATTGATGCAACCAAACAGAACCATCGGCCCAACTCCCACTTGCCAGCCGAGATGCCAAGGTAAATTAATCTCAATTTCGTAAACGTTGCCCCTTTTTCCTCCAGTCCTGTACACGGGTTGTGTATCGTTGGAAAGTAATATTGTACCGAAAAACATAGAAACATATAAAATAGGTACAGGAGTAGGCTATTCGGCCCTTCGAGCAAGCATCGTCGTTCAATATGATCCTGGCTGTTCTTCCACAATCAGTACGCTGTTCCTGCATTTTTCCCATTACCCGAGATTACATTAGCCCTAAGAGCCACATTTAACTCTTTCTTGAAAATATTCAGTGAATTGGCCTCTACTGCCTTCTGTGGCAGATAATTCGACAGATTCACAACTATCTGGGTGAAAAAGATTTTCCTCATCTCGGTCTCTACCTCATCGCAGTTCCTTCCATCCACCTACCAACGGCTGGGCAAAACAATATGTCCCTTTGGCCCCCTTTGTAACTTTCCCGCTCACTTTAATCCCATACCCGCTATTTCCAGTCTTCGGGATCTATGACTATGCCAATCTACACTATGTACATCCCTGGCGATTTTATGAAGTTTATGAAAGGCCGCTGTTAGCTATTGGGAAATATGTTAAGTGGAGCTCGGAGCCTCCAGCCGCAGGTCCGGTGGACGGGGACATCGGGAGCTCGGGGGTCCCTGGTGAAAGACCGCTTTTCGGAGCTCCCGCAACGGCGACATATCCCGCCCGAGTTGCGGAATTGAAGATGACCCGGAGCGGGGCCTTACTTCCCCCGGCGCGGCTTTAACGGCCACGGGACTTGCCATCGCCCGCCGGGGGCTTTAACATCGGGAGAAGAATGGAACACAGGGGAGAGACAATACTTTGCCTTCCATCACAGTGAGGAGGAGATTCACTGTGATGGATGTTTGTGTAAATTGTGTTGGTTGTGTGGCTT
The DNA here is from genome assembly GCF_028641065.1 of Leucoraja erinaceus. Lineage (NCBI taxonomy): Eukaryota > Metazoa > Chordata > Chondrichthyes > Rajiformes > Rajidae > Leucoraja > Leucoraja erinaceus. The sequence continues at coordinate 60,354 of NW_026575880.1, read as the reverse complement.
GGTTCTTTCTTGTTGTATGACTGCAGAAACCAAATTTCGTTTGAACTTCATTTGAGGTTCAAATGACAATATATAATTGTATAATTGTATAAATGTATAAAGTGGGAGATCGGGAGGTTTTCCGGACAGTATGGTTTTATTTGAAAGAAGAGCAATGCTGACGGGATTGTTGTGCCTTGGTTGGCGCGTGTTAACCAACTTCACTGCCAGTAGCACATGATCTGCTCCGCTATTCCCCCACGTAGTTGTTGCCACACGTAGCCTCTGAGGTTCACCCAGAAGCCGTGTTGTTTATCCATCTAGTGCTGAATGCCACCGTGTGCCTAACTGCGTTTTTTGTTAAAGTTGAGCTACTGCTTTGTTCAAAACAGCATGGTCATTTTGTGTTTATACACCCAGTACTGACCGTTACACTCGAATATGTCAGGGAGATGTCGCTTCTGATACCGTTATGCTAAACACGCTCTCATGTATGCATTCATGTGGCCAATATAAAATGAACATGGGTCGTTCACCTGTATCTTTGCTTCCCTACAGTCGAACCATACATATTCATAAGTGTCCTTGCAGTGTCCTTACAGATTTCGCGTTTATATATCGGGGCAGCCTCTCTTTTAGTCAATCTCCGTACTTCTGCTTCCTTTTGTGTGGAATGACGAGTGCGGCAATTCGGGCGTCTGAAATGTGAAATAAATAACCATATAATAACCATATAATATGGTTATTTATAAATTTGAGACTAAATTATTCTCCACTGGCAGCGGATCACATGGGGTCGAAGCAAATCCAAGTCAACGGACATAACTTGGTTCGAATTGTTTTGGTAATGCTGTTAGTTTATTCTTGTGACGTGTACCGAAATTCAATGGAAACACTATTTGCGCTGTGTAGTCAAACCTTACTGTGCACGAGTACAATCTCACCATAAATAGGCACAACTCATGACACACGTGTCAGAATGCAGCATTATAGCATTTTAATTATGAAGTTTTGCATTGGAAAACGTCCAAGGTTCGTAACCAGGTAGGTTGGGAGTTTGGAGATACATCCCAGCTCTTGATAGAACCATTTGGTTGTGTGGTAACAGAAGAGGAAGAACTGTTTCTGAATCTGGTGGTACATGTTTCCAATATTTTGTACCCTCTGCACTAGGGGAGCGAGAAGATGAGGAAATAGCTTGGATGAAAATGTTCCTGGATTATGCTAGCTGTTTTTACTCGGTAGGGTGATGTATAGATTGAATCGCTGACCCAGTGGCTGCTTTGTGTGTTGGACCAGGTCACGTCCTTCAAATAAACTGGTCAACCCTCATTAAATGTTGAGCATATTTTCGCTGTGATGTTTCTCTTCATCGCTACAATTCTCAGTCACTGTAAGTGAAGTCGCATGTAACCATATGGGCATATTACACAGAGCCCGATTCAAAGGGAATGAAAACGAAGAGAGATAGAGCGAAAGCGAATGCGAGAAAGCGATGGGCAGAATGAGAAAGAGATCAAGGGAAGAGAGTGAGAGAAGAATAGAGAGAGTGGGAAGGAGAGAAGAAGGAAGGGATGAGAGATGGGGATAGAGTGGAAGAGATGTAAAGAGATGTAGGGAGAGAGAGAAACATGGGAGGAGATGTGAAAAGGTGGGAAAGAGAGGGAGAAGGGTACGAGAGGAGTGCGGGAGAAAGCGAAATATATCACCAGCTGAACAGGAGAGGCGAGAAATATGATTAACGAACGAATTAGTGGGAGCACAGCAGACAGAGAGCATTCTTTAGACTCTAGGAAGCCTCAGTTTTGCGGCAGGACGATAATATAAACAGCAACAGGCACGAGAAGGCTGATGCAGAAAACATGACATGGAAAATAAACAGAAGCAAATGTTCTGATTGCTGCAGGAAGAAGTGATTGACAAAATAATCCAGCAAACATCAACCTCAAGTGGAAGACGCCGTTGGAAAAGTTATTAGTGTGAGGGGGCGGGGTACTGTTCTCTCGTGTCAGGATTGCCAATTCCCCAAAATAGAAAGTGTTGGAGGACCTCGGCGATCAGACAGCATCTGTTGCAGAAATTGGCAGACGATGTTTTCCTCGGGACTCATCAAATTCTGGTGAACTGGGTGTGAAGAAGTCTCGACCCGAAACACCGTCTGTTCATTTCTGCAACAGATGCTTCCTAGCCCGCTGATTTGCTCCAGCACTTTGTGTTTTGCACAACGTCCCAGTGGCTGCTGTTCATTGTGTCTGACAATTACTTAGGTCCTCTCACCTTATCATGCATTTTGTAAGGAAACTAACGGGACGTTTCACCATATCCTTCAGCTGCTGCCTGAACTTGGTTTGTGTCACGGCGTAAAGACCAGTGTTTGTGCAGCAACTCAGGAGCTGAAGCATAAAGCCGAGTTCTTGCACAGAATAAGGTGGGAATTCAGTGATAGCCCACAAACAATAGATTCGCATCCAAATGGAAAACACGACGACAAATGCGGCCCAGAGCAGAATGAAATTCCCCGAGATGAAGAGTAACACAATGCTAGACTTCCTGCGGCTCTCCATCTCTGGGTCTCGGCAACTATCCACATTGCCTTGAGCACGGAGTCTCTTGCGGGCTCTGCTCGCCACTAGAATACGTCTGACAGCCAATACGTTAAGCAAGAGTATGACACCGAACGCACCCACAGGAGTGATGAGATAATGAAGACATTCAATTGCGCCCCATACGACGCCGTTTCTTCCCCAGCAAAACCAAGGAAGATTATGTAAACGCCAGTCAGCACGAAACAGGTCCTATGGCCCAGCTCGTCCATGCCAACCAAGATGTCTATCTCAACTAGCCCAATTTGTCCATATTGACTGTAAAGAAGCGTTATCGACACACTGTGACTTTACTTCTTTATTACAATTATACTGTGGCATTATAGAGAGCACTGGCTGTAACGTGGTCTGTCACGGAAACTAGAGAGCGATATGTGGGTGGGGAGGTTGTAATTATACTTGTGATATGGGGAGTGGTTAGTAGTGATGAGGTAACTATATTAAGGGTCACATGCATTTGTCATCTACATCCTTCCCCTTGGAAACGAAAGACAAACAAAGTAGTGACAGGGCGACCACGTCTTATGCGCTGACAATCAAATGAGTAGAAATGGTTAAGCAAAATCGCCATAGCGGACAGGCGGCTTGACAACACGTCCCGACCGGGTTCGCATCTCGCCATCTCCCCTCCCTGCAGGAACAAGTGGAGGCAGTATGGCGGCAGGTGCAGACGGCTGCACTGGAACAGGTGAGCTGGGCGGGGATGGAGAAGACAAGGGCAGAAGGGCACGATGGGATGCGGGACTTGCAGAGGACTGCGCGCGGGCAGGTGAACCGGAGGAGGAGCGGACGGATAGAGCTGTGAGGGCAGAGACCGTGGCATGCGAGGAGCGATGGGCCGAGCATCGCCTGGAGGCTGAAATTTCAGCGGGGGAACAAAAGGATCTGCAGGTGGGGGTCGCGGCTCGTTGACAAGCCGCAGATGTTGGCGGGACCGGCGGTAGACGGTCCCTGCATGGTCGACGAAATAGGACCGAGGCGACCCAGCAGTGGCGACTACGGTAGCGAGCCGGGAGTGACCGGTGGGGGTCTGCATGCGGACAACTTGACCGGGGAAAAGGCGCGGCAAGAGGTGGAAGGACTTGTCATGGGAGCGTTTCTGAACATCGTTCTTAAAGGCTATGCGCTCCTGAACAGCAGCGGGCTTGAGGACAGAGGGGACGAGTGAGCGCTGGGCCACCGGGATCGGAGGTCTGGTAGTGCGAGACATGAGCCGCTGAGCAGGGGAGCCCATGACAGGGTCACGGGATATGTTGCGAAGATTGAGGAGGGCTAGAAAGAAATCAGAGTTAGACAAGAAACATTGTTCCAGTAAGTTCTTTGCACTGCGAACAGCGCGCTCGGCTGTACGTGGTCTGTCATGGAAACTAGAGAGCGATATGTGGGTGGGGAGGTTGTAATTATACGTGATATGGAGAGTGGTTAGTAGTGATGAGGTAACTATATTAAGGGCCACATGCATAACCATATAACCATATAACAATTACAGCACGGAAACAGGCCATCTCGACCCTTCTAGTCCGTGCCGAACACATATTCTCCCCTAGTCCCATATACCTGCACTCAGACCATAACCTTCCATTCCCTTCCCGTCCATATAACTATCCAATTTATTTTTAAATGATAAAAATGAACCTGCCTCCACCACCTTCACTGGAAGCTCATTCCACACAGCCACCACTCTCTGAGTAAAGAAGTTCCCCCTCATATTACCCCTAAACTTCAGTCCCTTAATTCTCAAGTCATGTCCCTTTGTTTGAATCTTCCCTACTCTCAGTGGGAAAAGCTTTTCCATGTCAACTCTGTCTATCCCTCTCATCATTTTAAAAACCTCTATCAAGTCCCCCTTAACCTTCTGCGCTCCAAAGCATAAAGCCCTAACTTGTTTAACCTTTCTCTGTAATTTAGTAGTTGCTGAAACCCAGGCAACATTCTAGTAAATCTCCTCTGTACTCTCTCTATTTTGTTGACATCCTTCCTATAATTAGGCGACCAAAATTGTACACCATACTCCAGAATTGGTCTCACCAATGCCTTGTACAATTTTAACATTACATCCCAACTTCTATACTCAATGCTCTGATTTATAAAGGCCAGCACACCAAAAGCTTTCTTTACCACCCTATCTACATGAGATTCCACTTTCAGGGAACTGTGCACAGTTATTCCCAGATCCCTCTGTTCACCTGCATTCTTCAATTCCCTACCATTTACCATGTACGTCCTATTTTGATTTGTCCTGCCAAGATGTAGCACCTCACACTTATCAGCATTAAACTCCATCTGCCATCTTTCAGCCCACTCTTCCAACTGGCATAAATCTCTCTATAGACTTTGGAAATCCTCTTCATTATCCACAACAACCCCTATCTTAGTATCCTCTGCATATTTACTAATCCAATTTACCACACCATCATGACAAACAACATGTACATGACAAACAACAGTGGACCCAACACAGATCCCTGTGGCACCCCACTCGTCACTGGCCTCCAACCTGATAAACAACCATCCACCATTACTCTCTGGCATCTCCCATTCAGCCACTGTTGAATCCATCTTGCTACTCCACCATTAATACCCAAAAATTGAACCTTCTTAACCAACCTTCCATGAGGAACCTTGTCAAAGGCCTTACTGAAGTCCATATACACAACATCCACTGCTTTACCCTCATCAATTTCCCGAGTAACATCTTCAAAAAATTCAAGAAGATTAGTCAAACATGACCTTCCAGGCACAAATCCATGTTGACTGTTCCTAATCAGACCCTGTTTATCCAGTTGCTTATATATATTATCTCTAAGTATTCTTTCCATTAATTTTCCCACCACTTACGTCAAACTAACAGGTCTATAATTGCTAGGTTTACTCTTAGACCCCTTTTTAAACAATGGAACAACATGCGCAGTACGCCAATCCTCCGGCACTATTCCCGTTTCTAATGACACTTGAAATATTTCTGCCATAGCCCCTGCTATTTCTACACTAACTTCCCTCAATGTCCTAGGGAATATCCTGTCCGGACCTGGAGACTTATCCACTTTTATATTTCTCAAAAGTGTCAGTACTTCCTCTTCTTTAAATCTCATAGTTTCCATAGCTACTCTACTTGTTTCCCTTACCTTACATAATTCAATATCCTTCTCCTTGGTGAATACCGAAGAACAGAAACTGTTCAATACCTCCCCCATCTCTTTTGGCTCTGCAGATAGTTGTCCACTTTGAATCTCTAATGGACCAACTTTATCCCTCGTTATCCTTTTGCTATTAATATAGCGGTAGAAACCCTTCGGATTTACTTTTACCTTACTTGCCAAAGCAACCTCATATCTTCTTTTAGCTTTTCTAATTTCTTTCTTAAGTTTCTTTTTCCATTCTTTATACTCCTCAAGCACCTCATTTACTCCATTCTGCCTATAATTATTGTAAATCTCCCTCTTTTTCCGAACCAAGTGTCCAATTTTACTTCGGAGTCACGTGAGTGACTACGTGAAGAACCCCGCTTACAACGCATGCGTGTCATATCGCTACACGCATTGCAACTCGTCATTGTTGGGAGGAAGGACGTTCCTCCCAAATGGCAGGGTTTTTCAAACCTGCAATAGAAAGGTAAGGGAACGTCGTTTATTTCCTTACGTTTTCCTACAGGAAGGCTGTTTAAAGCTGGCAAGGGAGGAATCTGCAAGCAGCAGGTAGCCAGCAAACGGCCACTAGCAAGATAGTCCCTTAGCGGGAGTTGGTGCAACTTCAGCTGGGGGGGAAAGAACGCCGACAGGAGTACACCGTAGCCGTCAGCCCGACATCTCGGACAACAGCCCTAGGACCTACACTACGGGGTCCGTGGGGCTGCGGGAGGAAGGACGTTCCTCCCAAACGGCAGGCTGAGAACCAGCACAGGTAAGAACATTTTTCCTTACCTTTTTTCTTTATAGACGTTGCTGCCGTTTACTGAACAGCAGCAGGCAGCCAGCTACGGACGTCAGCACAGAGCCACAGACGTCGCTGCCGTTTACTGAACAGCAGCAGGCAGCCAGCAACGGACGTCAGTGCAGAGCTACAGATGTCGCTGCCGTTTACTGAACAGCAATGAATGTCGGCACCAGCATCTCCCATAAGGGAGCAAGTGCCAAACTTCACCCCAAACGGGTAGAGGTGCCCGTGAGTACCGGGACCGTGAGGAGCGGCATGAGTATATCGGGCGGCCGGGAGCGACCAGTGCCCGTAGGCATGGGGACCGGCTGCAGGAGAAACCGCGTGCGACTAGTGCCCGAGAGCACCAAGGTCGGCAGGAGCGGTCCGATATATTAAAGCACCCGCGATCGACTAGTGCCCGAGAGCATGGAAGTCGGCTGGAGCGGTTGCTGGAGGAAATTCTCCAGAGTGGCAGGCTCTGGGATATGGAGGATAGCCACAGTGGGCAAAATATAAGTCCCACAGCAGTTTCCCATAAAGGGCTGCATGAAATATCAGACTCCTCTGAGGAGGGTATTGAAGGTCTTGACTGGGTCAGAATCTGAGTAGGTGATGGAGCCACCTTTCCCTATTGAAGGGGAGAAAAACAACCTGCTGGACATGGTGGGCCAGTACTTCCAGCAGGAACACACTGGGAATGATCTCGAGGACAGGATGGCTGTAAGTATTGAATATATATCCACCCATCAACTTCAAGCCTATACTTTTGCTGAAATGTTGGCAAGGCATTTACCCCCGGGAAATTGTGGTGCTCTTAATGTAGCCAGTGTTAACCAGTGCATTTGGAAACATGTTGGGCAGGCCATTAGGAGTCAGAATATTAAAATCCAAAATGCCCTGAAAGGTCTCACGGCGGGCATAACAGCCTTGGCCCGCACGTTAGAAAAGGTGGACATGACTAGTGACCACAAGGATGCCTTAGCACTATTTTGCAACGTGCAGTTTGAACTAAATAATATTAGAAAGAGGGCCATTCAGCCAGCTCTAGATCCTAAGTTCGCTATACTATGTAAGCAAAGGGCTATAGACCCTGTTATTTGGGGGAGACCTGTCCAAACAGGTTAAAGATTTGGATGAGGAGACCAAGACTTTGGGGCTGATTAAGAGCATCCAAAGGATATCTGGGGAAAAGAGATCAACCTTATGGGCCTCTTAAGAAAGGTAGTTTTTATAATAATACTACAAAGAATTGGAGAGAGGCCAGAGGTACCCAGCAGCAGCGTCCTTTTTTTTTAGGGTTTGGCCCGGGACGACCACTGTGGAAGATGCAAAAGCCTCTACTTCAGCATCTACCCCAACCTCAACTTCAAGGCCCTCCACAACCACGAATTAAACCAAGAAAATAACTCAGTTACCACCGATAACCATGGAGGTAGGTGAATCTGGGGCTCCAGAGTTAATAGGGAGCACGGAAGTTGGAGGGACATTGCAACTTCATTTGGAAGCATGGTGTAATATAACTATGGACAGATATATCCTTAGCAGTATTAAGGGATATCTGATAGAGTTTCTACACAAACAAAACCCTCCCGTACAACATACACCGGATAGAATATACATGCTTACTAAATTGGAACAAGCTAAAGCTCACATAGAACTACAAAGATTATTCACTAAAGGGGTAATTGAACAAACCAAACCTGAACAACAGGAATTTGTCTCAAACATATTTATTATAAATAAGAAAGATGGGGGTTGCCGTATTATTATTGATTTATCAACGCTTAACAATGTTGTGCAATATGTTCATTTCAAAATGGATACTTTTAGCACTGCTAAAGAGTTAGTTTCAGCAGGCTACTTTATGGCAAGTATTGATCTTAAAGATACTTACTATACAATACCCATCAGAGGTAAAATTCTTAAACCAGCTTCGGCATTGCCGCAACAACAAAATCATAGAGTAATGGCATAGTTGGATGATATACTTATTGTGGGAATAACTTATGAATTGGCATGTCAGGCAGTGGTTGCCACAAAACAATTGTTTGAAGAGCTGGGATTCATTATCCATCCAATTAAGTCAAAATTGACACCATTAACACATTTAATATGTTAATGACTTTACCAATAGGAAAAGCCACAGAGTTACAAAAGGATTAGAGCACTCAAAATTAATAGAGGCCATTTTTGATGGCCAATGGAGCTAACAATTGAAGCCATAAAAGAATTACAATGGTGGGAACACAATGTTAAGTATTGCTCCAACCCAATAGTTATTGACAACCCGTCTGTGGTATTACAAACAGATGCCAGTGCAATTGGTTGGGGTGCAACTGATACCATCTCGAGCTGTGGGGGAGATGGAATATACAAGAAGCTAACCTACTTAACACTAAGGGTATAAATTACTTAGAAATGTTAAGTGCGTTTTATGGGCTAAAATCTTATTGCTCAGGAATGAAACAGCAGCATGTTAGATTGCAGATAGATAATACCTCGGTGGTGGCATATATAAATCATATGGGTGGAAATATATCAACATCTTGTGATGAATTGGCAAACTCAATTTGGCAATGGTGTGTCCAAAGGAATATTTGGTTATCGGCTACGTATCTACCAGGGATACTAATTCAGTGGCAGACATCAGGTCACAAAACTTTATTGAAAGTACTGAATGGATGTTGGATAGAACAGTATTGGCTGAAATCACAGTAAAGTATGGAAGGCCGGATATTGATTTTTGCATCCAGGTTAAATCACCAGTTACTGAGGTATGTATCATGGGAACCAGATCCTGGGGCAGAAGCTACAGATGCATTCTCACTGCACTGGGGGAAATGGTTCATTTATGCATTTCCTCCTTTTCTGCCTAATCAATCAGCTACTAAGGGAAATTCAACAGGATTCGACATCTGGGATTCTCATAGTACCTGATTGGCTTACCCAACCATGGTTCTCCGTGATACAGGACATGGTGCTGGAACCATGTATAACTTTAAGACATAGTCCTAAGTTGCTGGTGCATCCAGTAACTCAGGATAGCCACCCATGCCATAGAAAATATTGATTTATTGGGTTGTAGACTCTGAAAGACCCGCTACGGGACATGGGGCTATCAAAAAGAACCGTGGACATGATCACAGTAGCACAAAGAAGGTCTACACAAAAACAGTATTTAGGTCATATTAGAAAATGGACTAATTACTGCCATAATAACCTTCTGGACCACAGAAATAAGGATGTTCCGGCGATGCTAGAGTTTTCTCACCAGCCTGCACTATGAAGGACTTAGTTACAGCACTGTGAATATTGCCAGAAGTGCATTGTCAAGTTATTTGTGGCAAGGAACAGAAAGACAGTCTGAGGGATCACATCCTCTGGTAGTTAAACTTTTAAGAGGCAATTTTAACACTAAGCTACCCAAAACAAGATACAACAAATCTGGGATGTAAGTGTGCTTCTGACCATGCTAAGGAATTGGTCGCCGGCTACAGCATTACCTCTGGACAAAGTAACTAGAAAAATGGTAATGCTGATGGCGCTGCTCACAGCGCAAAGGGTCCAGTCGTTGCAAAAATTAAGACTGGATGGTTTGACTATGGCGGCAGGAAGTTTGGTTTTTTGTGATCCAGGACCTTATTAAACAAAATAGACCAGGATCAGCGGGGCAGGTCATAGAATTGATGGCCTACCCGGAGGACGAACGCCTCTGTATAGTGAAGCACGTTTTGTTATACATTGAAAGGACAAAGGCTATCAGAGGCAAGGAAATGGCTTTTTTAATCAGCTATAAGAAACCGTACCGTAGAGTGTCAACTCAGACCATTTCGCGGTGGCTGAAATATGGGTTAAGAAAGGCGGGAGTGGACACTAACATATTTAAATCTCACTCCACCAGGGCTGCAGCTACATCCGCAGCAAAACGCCTTGATGTATCCATGGACCAAATCCTCAGGATTGCAGGATGGTCGTCGGAGAAAACGTTTCAGAAATTTTATAACAAACCAGTTAGCAGTATGGGAACGTTTTCGGGAAAAATTTTAAGTTCTGTATGATAATTTATCCCTGAAGAATACAAGGGTTATGATTTGAATTAATAAGATATTATTTATCATTTACGTTAAATAATTGGTATGAATGTTTTGAATATCATTAACAATTTCTCCCAAACTACCAAGGCAGTTGTGAAGCATGGACTCGTTCCACGGCATGAGGTCACAGAGCTTTGAAATCTTCACGTAGTCACTCACGTGACTCCGAAGTAAAATAGTAAGATTAAACGAGAACTTACAAGTTTGAAGTTTGATCTTTATTTTATGAGGAGGAACGTTGAGGGAATACGTGCCCTCCGCTCCCACCCTCGAATGGTCATATCTTAAACTGGTATCTCTTTAATAATCTTACTATTTTAGGTCATTATAGTGTATCTGTGACCTCACACCGCTGCTTTGAAGGATGACACGCATGCGTCGTAAGCGGGTTTCTTCACGTATTCCCTCAACGTTCCTCCTCATAAAATAAAGATCAAACTTCAAACTTCAAACTGGTAAGTTCTCGTTTAATCTTACTATTTCCCTTGAAAACCATGGCTCTTTACAATTTTTACGATTTCCTTTCAACCGAACAGGGACATAAAGATTCTGTACTCTTAAAATTTCACCTTTAAATGTACTCCATTTCTCTTCCACATTTTTCCCATAAAACAAACTGTCCCAATTTACTCCTTTTAAATCCTTTCGCATCTCCTCAAAGTTAGCCTTTCTCCAATCAAAAATCTCAACCCTAGGTCCAGTTCTGTCCCTCTCCATAATTATATTGAAACTAATGGTATTGTGATCACTGGACCCGAACTGTTCCCCAACGCATACCTCTGCCACCTGACCCATCTCATTTCCTAACAGGAGGTCCAGCACCACCCCTTCTCTAGTAGGTACTTCTATGTATTGCTGCAAAAAACTATCCTGCACACATTTTACAAACTCCAACCCATCCAGCCCATTTGCAGAATGTGTTTCCCAGTCTATGTGTGGAAAATTGAAATCTCCCACAATCACTACCTTGTGCTTACTACTAATATCTGCAATCTCCTTACATATTTGCTCTTCCAATTCTCGCTCCCCATTTGGCGGTCTATAATACACCCCTATAAGTGTTGCTACCCCTTTCCCATTTCTCAGTTCCACCCAAATAGCCTCCCTAGACGAGCCCTCTAATCTATCCTGCCAAAGCACTGCTGTAATATCTTCCCTGATAAGCAATGCAACACCTCCACCTCCAATTCTATCACACCTGAAGCAACGAAATCCTGGAATATTTAGTTTCCAATCACAGCCCTCCTGCAACCATGTTTCACTGATCGCCACAACATCATACTTCCAGGTGTCAATCCAGACTCTAAGCTCATCCACCTTTCTTACAATGCTCCTAGCATTAAAATATACACATTTAAGAAACCCACCCTCTCTTATTCTCTGTTTATTGTCTTTTTCTTCTCTCTCCCCTACATTTTGGGTCAGTGCTACCATTCTCTGCCCCCTGCCTCACACACTGACTGCTAGCTTTCCCAATTTGAGTCCCTCCCCCCAACCATACTAGTTTAAAGTCTCCCCAGTAGCCTTTGCAAATCTCCCCGCCAGGATATTGGTTCCCCTTGAGTTCAAGTGCAACCCGTCCTTTCTGTACAGGTCGCACCTTCCCCAAAAGAGGTCCCAATGATCCAGAAACTTGAATCCATACCCACTGCACCAGTCCCTCATCCACTCATTTATCCTCCACCTCGCTCCATTCCTACTCTCACTGTCGCGTGGCACAGGCAGTAATCCTGAGATTGTTACCTTTCCAGTCCTTCTCCTTAACTCTCTACCTAACTCCCTAAATTCTTCTTTCAGGACCTCTTCTCTTTTTTTACCTATGTCGTTGGTACCTATATGCACCACAACCTCAGGCTCCTCTCCCTCCCATTTCAGGATTTTTTGTGACCCGTTCAGACACATCCCTGACCCTGGCACCAGGGAGCCAAACTACCATCCGGGTCTCCTGTCTGCGTCCACAGAATCGCCTATCCGACCCCCTGACTATAGAGTCCCTATTACAATTGCCCTCCTCTTCTTTTCCTTACCCTTCTGAGCAACAGGACCGGTCTTTGTGCCAGAGGCCCGGCTGCTGTTGCTGCCCCCAGGTAGGCTGTCTCCCCCACCCTTACTCAAACATGAGTACTTATTTTCAAGGTGTACAGCCCCCAGGGTACTCACCAGTCCCTGCCTCTGCCCATTGCCCTTCCTAACTGTGACCCAGTTTTCTGTCTCCCGTGGTCTTGGAGTGACCACCTCCCTGTAACTCCTTTCTATGACCTCCTCGCTCTCCCTGAGCAGACAGAGGTCATCGAGTTGCTGTTCCAGGTTCCTGACACGGTCCCTTAGGAGCCCCATCTCGACACACCTTGCGCAGATGTGGACATCTGGAGGGCACTCCGACTCCATGACCTCCCACATCTGACATCCAGAACAGTAAACTGCCCTGGCCTTCATTCTCCCCCTTATCCAAATACAATAAAGCCTTACCCGGGATACAAGCCAATCAGCTGCTTCCTCTAGTCCGTTCGACCAATCAGAGGCTTCCCTTAATTTGAGGTGTGATCTGCGAATGGAACGTTGCAGATTTTGGTTCCTCCCTCTGTAACGGCTCCTGGGCCTCTGTTGAGACAAGCCCCGCGATGGGTTTTTACACTCACCACACGCAGGTCGCTCCTCCCTCTGTAACGGCTCCTGGGCCTCTGTTGAGACAAGCCCCGCGATGGGTTTTTACACTCACCACACGCATTGTGTGTCCAATCTCTTAATAATCTTATGTTTCAATAAGATTTCTGCTCATCCTTCTAAATTCCAGAATATACAAGCCCCACCATCTCCTCAGCCACACATTCAGATCCCCTATCTCCCTGTTCCTGCTCTCACCAGCCCGAGGAACTGGAAGCAAACTGGAGAAAACCACCATGGAGGTCCTGCTTTTTAGCCTTCATCTGAGTTCTCTGGTCACACGATAGAATCTCTTTCCTCTTCTTCCTGATGTCATTTGTGCCGACATGTACTACCACTTCCGGTTGCTCACCTTCACCCTTGAGGTTGCCCGGCAATCGGTCCGTGACGTCCTGGACCCTGGCACCAGGGAGACAACGCACCATCCATGACTCCCGCCTGTTGCCGCAGAAACCGCTGTCTGACCCACTCACGATGAGCTCCCCGACGACCACGGCTCTGCCTGACATCTTTGCTTCACCGTCACATTTTGACTCGCAGACCTGTCCCCGCTCATAATGGCAGTGCCTTCTGTCCCAACAGCTTGTAAGAGGGTGAACCTGGTTTCAAGAGGTACATCCCCCGGGGTCTCCTGTACTCCAAGCTTCCTTCCCTTACCTATTGTCTCCCACCTTCTCTTGCTGTAGGTTCTGGCCTTTATAAATCAGAGCATTGAGTATAGAAGTTGGGATGTAATGTTAAAATTGTACAAGGCATTGGTGAGGCCAATTCTGGAGTATGGGGTACAATTTTGGTCGCCTAATTATAGGAAGGATGTCAACAAAATAGAGAGAGTACAGAGGAGATTTACTAGAATGTTGCCTGGGTTTCAGCAACTAAGTTACAGAGAAAGGTTGAACAAGTTAGGGCTTTATTCTTTGGAGCACAGAAGGTTAAGGGGGGACTTGATAGAGGTCTTTAAAATGATGAGAGGGATAGACAGAGTTGATGTGGATAAGCGTTTCCCACTGAGAGGAGGGAAGATGCAAACAAGGGGACATGACTTGAGAATTAAGGGACAGAAGTTTAGGGGTAACATGAGGGGGAACTTCTTTACTCAGAGAGTGGTGGCTGTGTGGAATGAGCTTCCAGTGAAGGTGGTGGAGGCAGGTTCGTTTTTATCATTTAAAAATAAATTGGATAGTTATATGGGCGAGAAAGGAATGGAGGGTTATGGTCTGAGCGCAGGTATATGGGATTAGGGGAGAATATGTGTTCAGCACGGACTGGAAGGGTCGAGATGGCCTGTTTCTGTGCTGTAATTGTTATATGGTTATATTATATGGTTATCACCGATGCCCTGGTTTGGAACACCTCATCCTGGGTGCAGATGTGGAATTTGGAGTAGGTGATAGTCCCCTACTCACAATTTTCCAGAAATGTTGATTGCGTAATGCAGCATTTTTTGTGTTGTGCATCTGTAGTTTATAAAGATACGCCGTGGGTATTGATCTCTCAGTTTGCCCACGTAAGCCAGGGCAGGTGCAACACATTGTGATGTTACTTGTATGAAGCTGATGGGTGTTGGGTATGATGGGGCCCAGCGCTGTGGAGAGCAGTTCAGCAGAGTTGGGTGAAGGTTCTGAGGTTCCCTTCACGAGGTCACCCCTTTGTTTGTATTCATTCACTTTGTAGCATCTGGGTAATGTTGGCAAGTCCAGCTTTACTTTACTTTAGAGATACTGCACAGAAATAGGGTCCTCGGCCCACCGAGACCGTGCCGACCAGCGAACATCCCGTGCACTAGCGCTATCCTACACACACCAGGGACAATTTATAATTTCACAGAAGCCAATTAACCTACAATCCTGCACATCTTTGTTGTGAGAGGAAACCAGGGCACCCGGAGAAAACGTACATGGTCACAGGGAAAATGTGCAAACTTTCTCCAGACAGCACCTGTAGTCAGGATTGAACCTGTGTCTCTGGTGCTGTAACACAGCCGTTCTACCACTGCATCATAGTGCTGCCCAATGTATGGCCCATTGTCGTCTGCCTTGAGAAGGTGGTAGTGACACATCTCCTGAACAATTGGCTAATCTCCTTGAACCTTTGAGGAGTTCACATGACCACAGGCAGTGGAGAGTGTATGAATATGACAGACAGATACAGTTCCACCTAAGAGGCTATAAGAACAATAAAAGAGTGAGATGATACGTGGCATGACCTGGATGGTAATTGAGGGGGAGCGATGCAACAGGCAAGTAACATTAATTGGTGCCAGAAATGTGTCCAGGAAAACTCTGCCAACATTTGTCAGCAACAGAGGGCGAGTTAGAGCAAGGAACTACAGATGCTGAATATACCAAAGGTACACACAAAATGAGGACAGTTCTGAAGAAGAGATCTGACCCAAAACATTGCCTATTCATGTTCTCTAAGAATGCTACTTGACCTGCTGAGTTACTCCTCCACTTTGTATCTATCGAGAGAGGGTGTTATATCCATCATTTATGAAGTCATATCGCACCGAAACAGACCCTTTCGCCCAACTCATCCATTCTGACCTATCCATGTGCCTATCCAAATGTATTTGAAATGAAATTATGGTACCTGCACCAACTACTTCCACTGGCAGGCCATTCCATACACCCACCACCCCTGAGACAAATAGTTGCTCATGACATCTTACTGCTGTTGTCTTAAATCTATGTCTACTCATTTGTGATTCCCCTAAACCAGTGCTTCGTAAACTGCTGAATGGTTCATGCAAGGGTGAATACAATTATTTGGGGTGAATGGGTTAATTTATGTTTTTTGCTCACGTGACAAAATAAATTATATATAAAATTATACCCAAGGGAGAATAAGATGAAAATTACCAAAAAACATAAGAAAATTTAGTCGAGGGTGATAAAGACTCAAGGATGAACGACACTGAAATAGTCTCAGAAGCACTGGCCTACGCGGACCAATTCCTGTGACTTCCCCACTACATTCTCGGCCTGGCCATTCTCATTGTCCAGTTCAACATGTAGATGTGGAGATGGATTGAGCCATCGTATTGTGTTCCTGAAAGGCAGAGGGCAGCCTGGGAGGGGGAGGAAAACACAGCAAACTGATCTGGGAACGCACACTCGTGCAGCTCTCTGTGAAAATACGTTTGTTTTCATCTTTGTAAATGAAGATGTCCTACAGTTGCACTGAGACCAGCCAAATAATTATTACCCACCAACTTTTGGACAGAACAAAGAAGAATCTCTCAGTCTGAAGAAGGGTGTCCAAGCTTTTTTGTCTATCTTCAGTTTAAATTAGCATCTGCAGTTCCTTCCCACACATAGAAGTGTACAGGACAGGACCGGGGCCTTCCATTCACAAAGTTTGTGGATTTTACTAAGTTTTTTGATAAATCCCTCATTGTAGGTTACTGAAGATTGAGATGTATGGAATTCATTATGACTTGATTATAGACATAGAGTCACAGTCATAGAGTGACACAGTGTGAAAACAGGCCCTTCGGCCCAACTTGCCCGCACGGGCCAGCATGTACCAACTACACTAGTCTCACCTGCCCACATTTAGCCCATATCCCTCTAAATCTGTCCTATCCATGTACCTGTCTAACTTTTCTTAAACAATGGTATAGATCCTGCCTCAACAACCTCCTCTGGCAGCTTGTTCGATACACCCACCACCCTTTGTGTGAAAAAGTTACCCCTCAGATTCCTATTAAATCTTTTCCCCTTTACCTTAAACCTATGTCCTCTGGTCCTCAATTCACCTACTCTGGGCAAGAGACTCTGTGCATCTTCCAGATCTATTCCTCGCATGATTTTATACAACTCTATAAGATCAAGAATACAACTCTACAAGAGTTTCCTGGACAGAACCTCTCAGTGGGAAAAGCTTATCCACATCAACTCTGTCTATCCCTCTCATCATTTTAAAGTCCCCTATAAAGTCCCCCCCTAACCTTCTGCGCTCCAAAGAATAAAGCCCTAACTTGTTCAACCTTTCTCTGTAACTTAGTTGCTGAAACCCAGGCAACATTCTAGTAAATCTCCTCTGTACTCTCTCTATTTTGTTGACATCCTTCCTATAATTAGGCGACCAAAATTGTACCCCATACTCCAGAATTGGCCTCACCAATGCCTTGTACAATTTTAACATTACATCCCAACTTCTATACTCAATGCTCTGATTTATAAAAGCCAGCACACCAAAAGCTTTCTTTACCACCCTATCTACATGAGATTCCACTTTCAGGGAGCTGTGCACAGTTATTCCCAGATCCCTCTGTTCACCTGCATTCTTCAATTCCCTACCGTTTACCATGTACGTCCTATTTTGATTTGTCCTGCCAAGATGTAGCACCTCACACTTATCAGCATTAAACTCCATCTGCCATCTTTCAGTCCACTCTTCCAACTGGCATAAATCTCTCTGTAGACTTTGAAAATCTACTTCATTATCCACAACACCACGTATCTTAGTATCATCTGCATACTTACTAATCCAATTTACCACACCATCATCCAGATCATTGATGTACATGACAAACAACAGTGGACCCAACACAGATCCCTGTGGCACCCCACTAGTCACTGGCCTCCAACCTGACAAACAACCATCCACCATTACTCTCTGGCATCTCCCATTCAGCCACTGTTGAATCCATCTTGCTACTCCACCATTAATACCAAACCATTGAACCTTCTTAACCAACCTTCCATGAGGAACCTTGTCAAAGGCCTTACTGAAGTCCATATATAGAACATCCACTGCTTTACCCTCATCAATTTCCCGAGTAACCTCTTCAAAAAATTCAAGAAGATTAGTCAAACATGACTTTCCAGGCACAAATCCATGTTGACTGTTCCTAATCAGACCCTGTTTATCCAGATGCTTATATATATTATCTCTAAGTTTCCTTTCCATTAATTTGCCCACCACTGACGTCAAACTAACAGGTCTATAATTGCTAGGTTTACTCTTGGACCCCTTTTTAAACAATGGATCAACATGCGCAGTACGCCAATCCTCCGGCACTATTCCCATTTCTAATTACATTTGAAATATTTCTGTCATAGCCCCTGCTATTTATACACTAACTTCCCTCAATATCCTAGGGAATATCCTGTCCGGACCTGGAGACTTATCCACTTTTATATTTCCCAAAAGTGTCAGTATTTCCTCTTCTTTGAATCTCATAGTATCCATAGCTACTCTACTAGTTTCCCTTACCTCACATAATTCAATATCCTTCTCCTTGGTGAATACCGGAGAAAAGAAAATGTTCAATATCTTCCCCATCTCTTTTGGCTCTGCAGATAGCTGTCCACTCTGACTCTCTAATGGACCATTTTTATCCCTCGTTATCCTTTTGCTATTAATATAGCTGTAGAAACCCTTTGGATTTACTTTCACCTTACTGGCCAAAGCAACCTCATATCTTCTTTTAGCTTTTCTAATTTCTTTCTTGAGATTCTTTTTACATTCTTTATACTCCTCAAACACCTCATTTACTCCATGCTGCCTATAATTATTTTTCCGAACCAAGTGTCCAATTTCCCTTGAAAACCATGGCTCTTTCCTATTTTTACTATTTCCTTTCAACCGAACAGGGACATAAAGATTCTGTACTCTTAACATTTCACCTTTAAATGTACTCCATTTCTCTTCCACATCTTTCCCATAAAACAAAATGTCCCAATTTACTCCTTTTAAATCCTTTCGTATATCCTCAAAGTTAGCCTTTCTCCAATCAAAAATCTCAACCCTAGGTCCAGTTCTGCCCCTCTCCATAATTATATTGAAACTAATGGTATTGTGATCACTAGCCCCGAACTGTTCCCCAACGCATACCTCTGCCACCTGACCCGTCTCATTTCCTAACAGGAGGTCCAGCACCGCCCCTTCTCTAGTAGGTACTTCTATGTATTGCTGCAAAAAACTATCCTGCACACATTTTACAAACTCCAACCCATCCAGCCCATTTACAGAATGTGTTTCTCAGTCCATGTGTGGAAAATTGAAATCTCCCACAATCACTACCTTGTGCTTACTACTAATATCTGCAATCTCCTTACATATTGCCTCTTCCAATTCTCGCTCCCCATTTGGCGGTCTATAATACACCCCTATAAGTGTTGCTACCCCTTTCCCATTTCTCAGTTCCACCCAAATAACCTCCCTAGTCAAGCCCTCCAATCTATCCTGCCAAAGCACTGCTGTAATAACTTCCCTGATAAGCAATGCAACACCTCCACCTCTTGCCCCTCCAATTCTATGACACCTGAAGCAACGAAATCCTGGAATATTTAATTTCCAATCACAGCCCTCCTGCAACCATGTTTCACTGATCGTCACAACATCATACTTCGAGGTGTCAATCCGGCTCTAAGTTCATCCATCTTTCTTACAACGTTCCTAGCATTAAAATATAAGGATGTCCTCATTCTTTAGAGAACGGGCGTTCCCCTCTTCGACGACAGATGTTACTTGCCTGTTGAATCGCTCCCCAGGGTCTCCATTATATCCCTTAGCTCAGCTCTCATTCCCCATCCCCCCACTTGTAACAAGGACAGAGTCCCCCTTGTCCTCACTTTCCACCCCACCAGCCATCACATACAACAGACAATCCTCTGACATTTTCGCCACCTCCAACGGGATCCTCCACTGGTGACAATTTCCAACTCCTCCCCTTTCGGCTTTCCGCAGAGACCGTTCCCTCCGTAACTCCCTGGTCATTTCGTCTTCCCACCCAAACCACCACCTTCCCTAGTATTTTCCCTTGCAACCGCAGGAAATGCTACACTTGTCACATTACCTCCCCCCTTGACTCCATCCAAAGACCCAAGCAGTCTTTCCAGGTGAGACAGAGGTTCTACCTGCACCTTCCGCAACCTCATCTTTTGCATCCTCTGCTCTACATCGGTGAAACCAAGCCAAGGCTTGGCGATCGCTTCGCACAACACCTCCGCTCGGTTTGAACTAACCAACCTGATCTCTCGGTGGCCCAGCACTTCAACTCCCCCTCCTATTCTAAATCTGATCTTTCTGTCCTGGCCCTCCTCCATGGCCAGCATGAGTCCCACACAAATTGGAAGAGCAGCACCTCATATTTTGCTTGGGCAGTTGACACCCCAGCGGTATGAACATTGACTTCTCCAATTTCAGGTATTCCTTGCTTTCTCCCTCCTTCCCCTCCCATTCCCAGCTCTCCCACAGCCTACTGTCCCCACCTGTTGAATTGCTACTGGGCCGTCCCCATCCCTTCCCAAGTGTTCCATCCCTGTCCGGGGGCAGCCGGAGACGTCCTGGACTGATGGGACACCGGCCCTGAGCAGTGGCGGCCCAGGCTTACAGCCAGCACCGAGAAGAAGCTCTAACTCTAGCTCAACTCTGCCTGTCCCTCTGGGTTAACTGACAGGCCCTTCAGCCCAACTTGCCCACACCGGCCAACATGTCCCAGCTACATGATTCCCACCTGCCAACATTTAGTCTATATCCCTCCAAACATGTCCTATCCGTGTACCAGTCTAACTGTTTCTTAAATGTTCACACCTTTTGTGTGAAAAATATCCCCCTCAGATTCCTATTAAATTTTTCCCCTTCATCCTCAATCCCACGGTCCACTTCCTCTGCCCTTTCTTTGTCATTCCTGACCATCAAGGCTGAGCAGGTGAGGAAAGAGCTGAGCAGACTCCACCCAGACAAAGCCACGAGCCCCAATGGTGTTAGCCCTGGGGTACACGAGGCGTGTGCAAGCCAGTTGTGCAGAGTACTCTAGCATATCTTCAACCTGAGTCTGAGGTTCAAGAGGGTTCATGTGATGTGGAAGATATCCTGCCTGGTTCCTGTACCAAAGAGGACGTGTGCCAGCTCCTCCAATGACTACAGACTGGTGGCAGTGACTTCACACATCATGAAGTCCCTGGAGAGGCTGGTGCTCACTCACCTGCGACCCTGGTTAAACCCTTCCTGGAACCCTTGCAGTTCACTTACAATCAGCGATGGGGGTTGACAGCGCCTTCATCCACTTGCTTCATTGTTCCTATGCTCACCTGGACAAGTTGGGAAGCATTGTGAGAGTCATGGTTTTTGACCTCCATTGCTGTTAACACGCATTGATTGGGAGCAAACTAACAAAGATGTGGGTGGGTGCTCCATTAGTGTCCTGGATCACCAACTACCTGACTGGATGACCACAGTATGTCAGGTTACAGAACTGTGTCTCAGACATGGTTGTGAGCATGGAGCACAGGGGATGGTCCTCTCTCCCTTCCTGTTTACCATCTACACCTCGGACTTCAGATATAACTCGGGCTCCTGCCACCTGCACATGTTTTCAGATGACTCTGCAATTGTGGGCAGTATCAGTGAGGGAAGGGAGCTGAATACTGTTTAGTCCACGACTTTGTTGAATGGTGTGGGCTGAATCACCTGCAGCTCAATGCCGACAAGAATAAGGAGTTAGTGATGGACTTTAGGAGAAGAGGGACACCCCTGTCCCCTGTCTCCATCAATGGTGTGGATGTGCAGTTTCCCAGGGAGTACAAATATCTTGGAGTTTTCCTGGACAGTAAACTGGATTGGTCCAGGAACGCTGAGACCCTGTACAAGAAGGAACAGAGCCAGCTGTACGTTTTGAGAAGGCTCCGCTCCTTCAAGGTCTCCAGTAAGATGCTGCAGATGTTCTACCAATCGGTGGTAGCCAGTGCCATCTTCTTCGCTGCTGTGTGCTGGGGCAGCAGGACGAAGGCTGCAGATGCCAACAGGATTACCAAACTCATCAGGAAGGCTGGCTCTGACCTGGAGGCGGAATTGGATTCATGGGAGGTGGTCTTGGAGGGGAGGATTATGCTCAAAACTACTGAGCATCCTGGATCATACATCTCACCCCCTCCATGACACACTGGTCAACCTGAGGAGTACCTTCAGCAACCGCCTGGTTCCACCAAGATGCAGGATAAAACACCACAGGATTATTCTTTCCTGTGGCTATCAAAC
Source organism: Leucoraja erinaceus (assembly GCF_028641065.1). Classification (NCBI taxonomy): domain Eukaryota; kingdom Metazoa; phylum Chordata; class Chondrichthyes; order Rajiformes; family Rajidae; genus Leucoraja; species Leucoraja erinaceus. Next base: position 38,108 of record NW_026575880.1, on the reverse strand, counting down.
TTTGCAACTCCTCCCCCTTCTGTTGTGGGGTAGACTGAGACTGTTTCCCCTCCCCATCCCCAAACTGCACATTCCCCAAGCCTTTCCACTCATCACTTTAATTTCATTTTCATGTATTTTGTGTTTTTATGACCGTTGGCAGGTCAATTTCCCTCCTGGATAAATAAAGTTCTATCATATCTTGTCCTCTGGTCCTCGATTCACCTGCTCCGGACAAGAGACTCTGTGCATCTACCCAATCTATTCCACTCATGAACTTATACATCTCTATCATATCACTCCTCATCCTCCTGTGCTCCAAGGAATAGAGTCCCAGCCAACTCAACCTCTGCCTATAGCTCAATGCCTCTTGTCCTGGCAACATCCTCGTAAATCTTCTCTGTACCCTTTCCAACTTGACAACATCTTTGCTAAAACACAGTGCCCTGAACTGAACACAATAACTCTAAATGTGGCCTCGCCAACGTCCTATAAACTACAGCATGACCTCCCAACTTCTATACTCTGACTAATGAAGGCTAATGTGCCAAAAGCCTTTTTGACACCCAATCTTCCCGTGACTCCACCTTGAGGGAACTATGCACCTGCACATCTATATCCCTCTGCTCTACAACAGTCCTATCATTCACTGTGTAGGTCCTGCTCATGTTAGACTTCACAAAATGCAACACCTCACTTTTTTCTGCATTACATTCCATCAATCATTCCTCAGCCCACTTGGCCAATTGATCAAGATCCTGCTGCAATTTTACACAACCATTTTCACTATCGACAAACCCACCCGCTTTTATATCATATGCAGCTTTGCTAATCTTGCCCTGTATGTTCTCATCCAAATCATTGATGTAGATGACAAACAGTTATGGGCCCAGCACCGAACCCTGAGGAACACCACTAGTCACAGTCCTCCAGTCCAAGAAGCATCCTTCCAACATCACCCTCTGCTTCCTTCCATGGAGCCAATTTTCTATCCACTCAGTTATCGCTCCTTGGATCCCATGTGATCTAACCTTCCACAGCAGCCTACCATGAGGAACATTGTCAAATGCTTTACTGAAGTCCATGTATACAATATCTACAGCTCTGCCCTCATCCATATAACCATATAACCATATAACAATTACAGCACGGAAACAGGCCATCTCGGCCCTACAAGTCCATGCCGAACAAATTTTTTTCCCTTAGTCCCACCTGCCTGCACTCGTACCATAACCCTCCATTCCCTTCTCATCCATATGCCTATCCAATTTATTTTTAAATGATACCAATGAACCTGCCTCCACCACTTCCACTGGGAGCTCATTCCACACCGCCACCACTCTCTGCGTAAAGAAGTTCCCCCTCATATTACCCCTAAACTTCTGTCCCTTAATTCTGAAGTCATGTCCTCTTGTTTGAATCTTCCCTATTCTCAAAGGGAAAAGCTTGTCCACATCAACTGTCTATCCCTCTCATCATTTTAAAGACCTCTATCAGGTCCCCCCTTAACCTTCTGCGCTCCAGAGAATAAAGACCTAACTTATTCAACCTATCTCTGTAACTTAGTTGTTGAAACCCAGGCAACATTCTAGTAAATCTCCTCTGTACTCTCTCTATTTTGTTGACGTCCTTCCTATAATTGGGCGACCAAAATTGTACACCATACTCCAGATTTGGTCTCACCAATGCCTTGTACAATTTTAACATTACATCCCAGCTTCTATACTCAATGCTCTGATTTATAAAGGCTAGCATACCAAAAGCTTTCTTTACCACCCTATCTATATGAGATTCCACCTTCAAGCAACTATGCACGGTTATACCCAGATCCCTCTGTTCAACTGTATTCTTCAATTCCCTACCATTTACCATGTACGTCCTATTTTGATTTGTCCTGCCAAGGTGTAGCACCTCACATTTATCAGCATTAAACTCCATCTGCCATCTTTCAGCCCATTTTTCCAAATGGCCTAAATCACTCTGTAGACTTTGGAAATCCTCTTCATTATCCACAACACCCCCTATCTTGGTATCATCGGCATACTTACTAATCCAATTTACCACACCTTCATCCAGATCATTGATGTACATGACAAACAACAAAGGACCCAACACAGATCCCTGAGGCACCCCACTAGTCACCTGCTTCCAACCCGATAAACAGCCATCCACCATTACCCTCTGGCTTCTCCCATTCAGCCACTGTTGAATCCAACTTGCTATTCCTGCATTTATACCCAACAGTTGAACCTTCTTAACCAACCTTCCATGAGGAACCTTGTCAAAGGCCTTACTAAAGTCCATATATACAACATCCACTGCTTTACCCTCGTCAATTTCCCTAGTAACCTCTTCAAAAAATTCAAGAAGATTAGTCAAACATGACCTTCCAGGCACAAATCCATGTTGACTGTTCCTAATCAGACCCTGTTTATCCAGATGCTTATATATATTATCTCTAAGTATCTTTTCCATTAATTTGCCCACCACTGAAGTCAAACTAACAGGTCTATAATAGTAAGATTAAACGAGAACTTACCAGTTTGAAGTTTGATCTGTATTTTATGAGGAGGAACGTTGAGGGATTACGTGAAGAACCCGCTTCCAACGCATGCGTGTCATTCTTCAAAGCAGCGGTGTGAGGTCACAGGAACCTATAATGATCTAACATAGTAAGATTATCAAAGAGATACCAGTTTTTGATATGATCATAGGAGGGTGGGAGCGGAGGGCACGTATTCCCTCAACGTTCTTCCTCATAAAATACAGATCAAACTTCAAACTGGTAAGTTCTCGTTTAATCTTACTATTTGACTTCGGAGTCACGTGAGTGACTTCGTGAAGATTTCAAAGCTCTGTGACCTCATGCCGTGGAACGAGTCCATGCTTCACAACTGCCTTGGGTACTGGGAGAGAGCATCATTAGTAATTTTAAAACACACTTATACAAAGAGTTGTTTGGTATAACGAAAAAATATATACATTTTTTAAATTGACAATCATAGCCCTGTAACCTTTCGGGCAAATTATATTGTTGAACGTAAAATGGTTTCCGAACACGATGATGGCTCCAAAAAATAACTGGTTTATTATAAAACCTTTGGAAAAAACCTTTCGGATGACCATCCTGTCATTCTGAGGATTTGGTCTGTGGGTACCTCTAGAATATTTGCTGCGGATGTTGCTGCAGCCCTGGTGGAATGAGAGTCAAAAAACATTAGTGTCCATTCCTGCCATCTTTAGGACATATTTGAGCCACCTTGATTTAGTTTGGGTCGTGACCCTTTTGTGCGGTTTCTTGTAAGAGATTAACAATGCCATTCTCTGACCTCGAATGCTCTTAGTATATTCTATGTATAGTTGGATGTGTCTTGCTATACACAGTCGTTCGTCATATGGGTATTCCATAAATTCAAACACTTGACCCGATGAACCTGATCTGTTTTCTTTTATTAAATCCTGTATGACAAACACCAGTTTCTCGGGTGAGATGATCAGGGAGTCCAGGTTCAGTTTGCTTAATGGCTGGACTCGTTGTGCGGTAACTACCGCCATGAGCAAAACCATCTTCATGGTCCGTTACTGAAGTGACAATGCTGTTATGGGCTACCAGCTCCTCAGCATGTGTAGAACGACACCCACCTCCCAGATTTCGGAGTACCTGGTTCTAGGGGGATTACCATCGAATATGCCACTCATGAGTTTTGTTACCAGGGGGTGCGTTCCCACCGTGTGCCGCTCCGTTCCTTGTGATAGGTAATTGGAGAGTGCACTTCTGGCACTATTGATGGCACTGTAGCTCCATCGATTATCATAATGGAGGCTTGTTAAAATTCCAATACGGCCAGAATGTTCTTGGCCTTTTGGTCGAGGTTGTTGTCCAAGCAGTATATGCCCCATTTCTTGATGTGTCCAAGGTACTGCTTCCGTGTTGACAGTCTTAGTGCAGATGAGATGAGATTCATCGTCCTGTCTGACAGCCCCATGCCGTGTAGTGGGTCTTTTAGACTCTACAAATCAACAAATCCATAGTCTTATGGCATGGATGACTGCCCCTAGTCACTGGATGAATTAATAAATTTGGCTATGGTCATGAGGGAACATGGTTCTCACACCATCCCCTGTATGACCGAATACCATGATTGAGTAGGCCAGTCGGGTACTATGAGAATCCCAGATGCCGAGTCTAGTTGAATTTTCCCTAGTACCCCATTGATGGGGCAGAACGGGGGAAATACATCACCCTATGGCTTTGTTTACATAACAATGCCAAGCTGGTTTTAGAATTTTAGTAAATAATATTGGGGCTGATGTTTGCCCCTTTGGTAAGCTCTATATTGCCAAAGTTCCCCCTCTTTTGAGTCAATGCCTGCCATATAGAAAAACCCAGCTGACACCAAGTCTTTGTCAGTAATAAGAGTATCCATCTTAAAATGAACATCTTGAACAAATGTGTTTAGGGTTGAAAGGTCAATGATAATCCTGCAACCCCCATCTATGTTATTTTTTAATAAATATGTTTGATACAAATTCTAATGTTCCATGAAAAGTATGCTCAATCACAACTTTTGTGTACAATTTTTGTAGCACCATGTGGGCTTTAGATTGTTTGGTTCATGTAAGGACAAAATGCCATTCTGGTGTATGTTGTACTGGGGTTATTGGGATGAGTAAATTCTATCAGATAACCCTGAATACTGCTGAGAATATATGAGTCTGTAGTGATTTTACACCATTCATAACTGTAGTATTGCAACCTCCCCTCCCCCACCATCGTGGGTCCCTTTTGAACAGAAGAAACCACACCCACCTACCTCCATGGTTACCGGTGGTTGTGTTATTTCCTTGGTTTTTTGAAAAGGGGGTTCTGGTTTGATATCTCTTGTTCGGGGTTGTGTGGGAGGTTGAGGCTTCCGCATCTTCCAGGGTGGCCGCCATGGCCATACCCTAAAAAGGCTACTGCGGGTTATATTGATTTCTGGCACTGCCACTGGTATGAGCCACATTTTTTATGGCCTTGCATTGGCTGGTATCGTGCTCCAAAATAGGCCCTTGCGCTGGCCTTGATGAGCCCCAGTGTCTTGCTTCGTCCACCCACGGTTCTTTGTTTGCAAATGGTAGCATTTTAGGGGTCCAGTGCTGGCTGAATGGCAGCCTTCCACATGTAGTTCAGCTCATATTGCATATTACTAAACAGAGCTAGTGCGTCTTGATGGTCTTTGGTTACCTCCGTTTAGTCCAGGGTGCGGGTGTATGCTGTGATCCCTTCCGTCAATCCCTTTAAGGTTTTCTGGATCTTGAGGTCCTGGTTCCTGATGTTCGTCCCCATATGCTGCCAAATGCATTGGTTTACACTGGGCACCTGTAATGCCTCACCGTTGCCAGGTGGCAGATGTCTGGCCAGTCTCTGTAAATATTTCTTGTTGGCGTTTGTGGCCAGACATATAGTAATACTATTGCCATCCTGGATCCAAGTCTACCCATGTTTGACTTGGTTAAAGTAATCAGCCACCATGTCCAGCAGAGTCCCTGCTGTGTTAGGATCATGGGACGCTGTATTACCAGGCTCTGGCCCATCAGGGTCCTGCCTACTCTTTTTTATAGAGTTAGAGATCTCTAGGGTCCCGCACGGGGTACCCATGTGGGGCTTACCTCCTGCCCACTTGTCTTTTGTTCTGCGGACCCCTCTTGCAGGTCAGCCCAGAACTGACCCACAGTGCTCCCCTCTGATGGGGTAGAAGCACTGTGCAGCCCTCAAAGAGGTACTGCTGTGGGTTTATCACGTTGGAGCAAGGCTCCATACACCGCTTCTTCCCGCTCCAGCGCTCTCGGGCGCTGGTCGCCGGCGGTTATGCAAAGTCGGACCCTTCTGAGTCCACGACCTTGTTTGTTTTGTGTCTAGCCTTACCGCTCGGCCGCATGGACCTGGCCGGTGCGGGGCCGACATCGGGCACAGCTGATCCCACTACGGGTGATCCAAGTGCCGCTGGCTGCTGCTGGCTGCCCGCTGCTCCACGGTCCTCCTTCTCCAGCTTTGTCCCTCCTTCCGTGGGGTGGATATGGCCGGTGTGGAGGACATCTGGCACAGCTGATTCCATCTAGCCCATTTCTTTAACCCGGCTCCAACGCTCTCAGCGCTCCTGGCTGCTCGTTTATCTCAGACCGCTGGGACCGACCCCGGTACTCACGGTACTGGTCCCTCGCGGTCGTTGCAGCCGGTCAACCCCACTCCAATGCCCTCAGTTCTGGGCACTCCTGCTTATATGGTCCTTAGATAAGGGACGTATCAGATATAAAAAATGATAATAAACAGATACTATAGTTGATCTTAGCCAAAAGGCCAAGAAGCGATCTCTGTAACTAAAAAACCCGCTGGGACCGACCCCGGTACTCACAGTACTGGTCCCTCGCAGTCGATTGCAGCCAGTCAACTCCACTGCAATGTCCTTGGCCTCGGCGCTGGCCGTTAGCGCTGCTTCAAGCCAGACTCGCTTCCAAAGCAAGACTGGCCGAGAAATGAATTTTCCCCTGGTGCGGGAGCGAAGTCAGGCACAGGTGTTTTCCCTCTCCGGGAATCGATGTGCCGTTGCTGCTCCTGCCGCTGCCGGCTGCCGCTGCTGCTCCTGCCGCTGCCGCTGCCGCTGCTCCTGCCGCTGCCGGCTGCCGTTGCTGCTCTCCTGCCGGCTGCCTGCACTCCGCGGTTCTCCCGCCGGCTTTCTGCAGCTTACTTGGACCCGGTCCATGTCTGCACCTAAAGGGTAAGTGGAAGGAACGCAGAGTCTCTTACCTGCTGTTCCCGACTTTTAATTCTCCCGCTGGTGAACGTCGTTCCCTGCGTGTCGGGTTCGAGCCGCTCGGACCGACCCCGGTGTTCACGGGGCTGGTCCTTCGTGGCAGTTCCGCAGTCGGTAAAACCCGGCTGTTCCTAGGGACCCCTTGGACCAACCCCGGTGCTTACCTTTTGAAGAAGGTTTTCGGCCCGAACGTCCCCAGTTCCTTTGCTCCATTAGTGCCGCTGCACTCGCTGAGCGTTTCCAGCCCTCCTGTGTACCCCCGGTACTTACAGCGCTGGTCCCTGCTCTCTGTCCTGCAGCCTCGGCGCTGGCTGCTAGCGACTGCTCCAAGCCAGTCTCGCTTGAGACTGGCATACGGGACCTCTTTGCTTTGCTTCCCGCCTGGCCGATAAGTGAATTTTGCCGGTGCGGGAGCGAAGTCGGGCACAGGTTTCCCCTCCAGGAAACTGGTGCCGTTGCTGCTCCTGCCGGCTGCTCGCACTCCGCGGGTCTCCCCGCCAGCTTTCCGCAGCCTTCATGGATCAGGTCCATGTCTCCACCTAAAAGGTAAGTAGAAAAAAGGAACGCAGAGTCTCTTACCTGCTGTTCCCGACTTTCAAATTCTCCCGCTTGGGGAACGTCGTTCCCCCCTGTGTGACTCGTTGCAATGCGTGTAGCAATATGACACGCATGCGTGGAAGCGGGTTCTTCACGAAGTCACTCACGTGACTCCGAAGTAAAATTGCTAGGTTTACTCTTAGAACCCTTTTTAAACAATGGAACAACATGCGCAGTACGCCAATCCTCGGGGACTATTCCCGTTTCTAATGACATTTGAAATATTTCTGTCATAGCCCCGGCTATTTCTACACTAACTTCCCTCAATGTCCTAGGGAATATCCTGTCAGGACCTGGAGACTTATCCACTTTTATATTTTTCAAAAGTGTCAGTACTTCTTTTACTTTGAACCTCATAGTATCCATAGCTACTCTACTAGTTTCCCTTACCTCACATAATTCAATATCCTTCTCCTTGGTGAATACCGAAGAAAAAAAATGTTCAATATCTCCCCCATCACTTTTGGCTCTGCAGATAACTGTCCACCCTGTCTCTCCAATGGACCAATTTGATCCCTCGTTATCCTTTTGCTATTAATATAGCTGTAGAAACCCTTTGGATTTACTTTCACGTTGCTTGCCAATGCAACGTCATATCTTCTTTTAGCTTTTCTAATTTCTTTCTTAAGATTCTTTTTACATTCCCTATACTCCTCAAGCACCTCACTTACTTCATGCTGCCTATAATTATTGTAGATCTCCCTCTTTTTCCGCACAAGATGTCCAATTTCCCTTGAAAACCAGGGCTCTTTCCAATTTTTACTGTTTCCTTTCAACCGAACAGGAACATAAAGATTCTGTACTCTTAAAATTTCCCCTTTAAATATCCTCCATTTCTCTTCTACATCTTTCCCATAAAACAAATTGTCCCAGTTCACTCCTTTTAAATCATCTCGCATCTCATCAAAGTTAGCCTTTCTCCAATCAAAAATCTCAACCCTAGGTCCAGTTCTGACCCTCTCCATAATCATATTGAAACTAATGGTATTGTGATCACTGGACCCGAAGTGCTCCCCAACACATACCTCCGCCACCTGTCCCATCTCATTTCCTAACAGGAGGTCCAGCACTGCCCCTCCTCTAGTAGGTACCTCAAGGTATTGCTGCAAAAAACTATCCTGCACACATTTTACAAACTCCAACCCATCCAGCCCATTTACAGAATGTGTTTCCCAGTCTATGTGTGGAAAGTTGAAATCTCCCGCAATCACTACCTTGTGCTTACTACTAATATAACCATATAACCATATAACCATATAACAATTACAGCACGGAAACAGGCCATCTCGGCCCTACAAGTCCATGCCGAACAAATGTCTGCTATCTCCTTACATATTTGCTCTTCCAATTCTCGTTCCCCGTTTGGCGGTCTATAATACACCCCTATAAGTGTTGCTACACCTTTCCCACTTCTCAGTTCCACCCAAATAGCCTCCCTAGATGAGCCCTCCAATCTATCCTGCCAAAGCACTGCTGTAATAACTTCCCTGACTAGCAATGCAACACCTCCACCTCTTGCCCCTCCAATTCTATCACACCTGAAGCAACGAAATCCTGGAATATTTAGTTTCCAATCACAGCCCTCCTGCAACCACGTTTCACTGATCGCCACAACATCATACTTCCAGGTGTCTATCCAGTATCTCCAAACTAAACTAAAACTAATTCCAGTCACTTAACATATCAAACTTCTGACTAAAGCATTTCACATATCCTGTATCCATTATCCATTTATATTAACCTTGATCCCTCTATACCCTTTTCATGAGCCAGTCTGTTCTGTACAAGTGACGCTGCACTATGTGTGTCAGCAGTTGGTGCCAGGGCTCAAGCTCACCATTTAGTAACCAGGTGATGGTGATTGGACTTGTACCAACAACTGTGCCCTGCAGTACGATGGTGCTGCCTTCATCCGCAGTGACATCCGTCAGGGGTTTTGTGAAAAGCGGGCACTCTGCAGGTACAAAAGTGACAGTAGTGTTAGTACAGATACACAATGCTGGTGGTGCAAAACCTTTTATACTTCAGACTTTAGAGATACAGCATTGGTCGGGGAGTGAAATATAGAAGCAGAGGGATGGTGGATGGATGGGAACAGTAGGGGAGGGAGAAAGAGAGTGGGAGATGGAGAAAGAAGTTTCTTGTGGAAACTGAAGCTTGAGGATCAGGTACAAAATGTCACGAGTTCATGTCTGAGGAGAAAGATGAGATCCTTTGTGACTGATTGGAGTCTGTGAACTGGTCTGTATTTGGGCACTCTGCAGCCCAGCGTAACGATTATGCCATTGTGTCACAAACTTCATCAGCAAGTGTGTAGAGGAATGCATGTCAAAGTAGTCAATCGGAGGCTTCCCCAACTGGAAACCATTGATGAACCACAAGTCCATTTTCAGGTGAAGTTAGTGTAGCATTCAAGTTGGATAATCCCAAATTGTCCAAGAAAAATCGGTCAACATTCCCAAAGACATCAGGGATGCCAAGATGCAATTCTGAACCAAGCTAGATTGCCAGAATAACAACACAGACACCCATCGATTGTGACTAGGCTTCAGGCTAAATGTTTTACAAAGCAAAGTCAGCTGGTATCACTGACAACAATGCATCCCTCCTCAAACAGCTCAATACATTTTATGCTCACATTGAACAGACGTTCAGGCAAATGCCGCCAGCCTGGATCATCTGAATAACAAAACACAGTCAGACAGTACAGAAAGTTGGAAAGATCAGACTATTCCGCAGATCCATTAAAGGAAGGATGTCAACAAAATAGAGAGAGTGCAGAGGAGATTTCCTAGAATGTTGCCTGGGTTTCAGCAACTAAGTTACAGAGAAAGATGGAATAAGTTAGGTCTTTATTCTCTGGAGCGCAGAAGGTTAAAGGGGGACTTGATCGACGTCTTTAAAATGATGAGAGGGAAAGACAGAGTTGACGTGGATAAGCTTTTCCCATTGAGAGTAGTGAAGATTCAAACAAGAGGACATGACTTCAGAATGAAGGGGCAGAAGTTTAGGGGTAACATGAGGGGGATCTTCTTTACTCAGAGAGTGGTTGCTGTGTGGAATGAGCTTCCAGTGGAAGTGGTGGAGGCAGGTTCGATTTTATCATTTAAAAATAAATTGGATAGGTATATGGATGGAAAAGGAATGGAGGGTTATGGTCTGAGTGCATTTAGATGGGACTAGGGGGAAATAATTGTTCGGCACGGACATGTAGGGCCGAGATGGCCTGTTTCCGTGCTGTAATTGTTATATGGTTATTATATGGTTATATTGACTGGTTGCATCGTGGCCTGGTTCAGCAACACGAATGCCCAACAATGAAGGAGATTACAGTGAATGGTGGACATTGCTCAATCTATCAAGGGGATTGACCTCCCCACCAGTGAAGTGATCTATAGGAGGTGCTGCCTCAAAAAGGTAGTCAGCAGCAAGGACCCACACCACCCTGACCACACTCTCAAAGTCACAGTCATAGAGTGATACAGTGTTGAAACAGGCCCTTCTGCCCAACTCACCCACACCAGGCACCAATGTCCCAGCTACCCTAGTCCCACTTGCTGTGCTTGGTCCATATCCCTCCAAACCTGTCCTATCCATGTACATGTCAAACTGTTTCTTAAACGATGGGATAGTCCCAGCCTCAACTACCTCCTCTGGCAGCTTGTTCCATATTCCCACCACCCTTTGCGTAAAAAGGTTACCCCTCGGATTCCTAGTGCATCTTTGCCTCTTCACCTTGAACCTATGTCCTCTGGTTCTCGATTCCCCTACTCTGGGTAAAAGACTCGGTGCATCTACCTGATCTGTTCCTCTCATGATTGTGTACGCCTCTATAAGACCTCCCCTCATCATCCTGCACTCCGTGGAATATAGACCCAGCCTACGCAACTCTCCCTACAGCTCACACACTTTAGTCCTGTTAACATCCTTGTAAATCTTTTCTGAACGCTTTCAAGCTTGACAATATCTTTCCTATAACATAGTGCCCAGAACTGAACACAATATTCTAAAAGCGGTCTCACCAATGTCTTATACAACTGCAACATGAACTCCCAACATCTATACTCCAAACTATGACTGATGAAGGCCAAAGTGCCAAAAGCCTATTTGACAACCTTATCTACCTGCGACTCGACCTTCAAGGATCCTTGCACCTGTACTCCTAGATCCCCCTGCTCTACAACACTACCCAGAGGCCTACCATTTATTGTGTAGGTCCTGCCCTTGTTCAACGTCCCAAAATGCAACACCTCACACTTCTCTGTATTAAATTCCAGCAACCATTCCTTCGCCCACCTGGCCAATCGATCCAGATCCTGCTGCAATCATTCACAACCATCTTCACTATCTGCAAAACCACTAACATTTGTATCATCAGCAAACTTGCTAATCTTGCCCTGTATGTTCTTATCCAAATCATTGATGTAGATGACAAACAGTAATGTGACCAGCATCGAACCCTGAGGCACACCACAGGCCTCCAGTTCGAGAAGCAACCTTCCACCATCGCCCTCTGCTTCCTTCCATGGAGCCAATTTGCTATCCATTCAGCGATCTATTCTTGGATCCAATGAGATCTAACCTTCCAGAGCAGCCTACCATGCGGAACCTTATCGAACATCTTACTGAAGTCCATGTACACAACATCTACAGTTCTGCCCTCATCAACCATTTTGGTCACGTCTTCAAAAAAAATCAATCAGATTTATGAGACACGTCCTCCCACGTACAAAACAATGCTGACTGTCCCTAATCAGCCCTTGCCCATCCTGTACAATGCCTGTACAACCTATCCCTCAGAATACTCTCCAGTAACTTACCAACTAGTGATGTTAAGCTCGCCGGCCTATAGTTCCCAGTATTTTCCCTGCAGCCCTTCCTGAAAAGAGGCACAACATTTGCCACCCTCCAGTCTTCCGGCACCTCTCATGTATTTAAGGACGACCCGCAATTTTCTCTCTAGTTTCCCGCAATATCCTCGGATATATCTGATCAGGCCCTGGAGATTTGTCAACCTTCAAACACGACAGTACCTTCAGTACTTCTTCGACAGTAACACTTGTTTCATTATGTTCTGTCTCTATCTGGACGATACATAATGGACGATTAAAGCAGCTTTGCTTACTTGAACTTTATTGGCTTTGTGCAGTTCATCTCTCTGCCTCTGTATCCTTATCTGCAACTGGCCACAAGCCCAGTGTCACCTTTAAAACAGTCCCCCGTACAACAGTAAAACAGTCCCCCGTACAACAGTACTTAAATAAACAATCCTATTGTTACATCTTTCTTTTTCTTTTTTTTCAAGTTAAGTCTCTTCCCCTTAGGTATTCTAGTGCAGAGAACTTGTACCATATGCTCTGCCCATTTACAACAGATCTAACAACATAAACAATAATAAATCAACAGTTCAAAACATCAGTTTTTTCCCACAAGTGCATAAACAACACATTTTCCTTTCATAGTCCATACTCTAATCACTGAGTATAGTCTGTCAGGTAGCGGGGTCTGATAACTTGTCGACCTGACCTGGTGACCGTGCCTTGGTTCTCTGCTGGGCCATCTGGCAGTATGGCCGCCTCAGTCACTGTTGGTGTGGGCGTGTTTTGTGTTGGTGTGAGCATGGTGGGATTGTGTCTGAGGTGGCGACGATTTCGTCTCAGAACACCTCCTGACTCTAACTCCACCTCATACGATCTATGGCTCACCTGTTGGACCACTCTCGCTGGTCTCCAGCCCTTGTGTGTATCACAGGGCTGTACTCTCACACTGTCCTCTCTTTTCAGAGTGTCCATGTCTTTTGCTGTGCGGTTGTAGTACTTTTCCTGTCTCTGTCTGTTGTATTTCAGTCCCTGTTCATCGTGTGTTACCTCTGGCTTCAGCAGAGTGTCCTTTGTGGGAAGCAGGGTCCTGGTCCTCCTGCTTAGGAGTCTCTGTGCCGGGCTTGTGTTGAGGCCCTGGCTCGGTGTGTTGCGATGATCCAGCATTGCCAAGTACGGATCCTGTCTCGCTGCTGCAGCCTTCAGCATCAGGCGCTTGGCTGTCTTTACCGCTGACTCCGCCTTCCCATTACTCTGCGGGTATCCCGGCGACGATGTACGGTGTTCAAAACCCCACTTCTGGCTGAAGTGCTGAAACTCTTGTGATGCATACTGGGGTCCGTTATCCGAGATAACAATGTCCGGAATCCCCTGTCGGGCAAAGTGGGCCTTGAGTTTTTTGATCACTGTGTTGCTCTTAGTGTCAGGTAGATAATCGACCTCCCAAAAGTTTGAATAATAATCCACTGTTATCAGACAGTCTTTATTGTGAAAGGAGAAAAGGTCCGTTCCTACCTTGGCCCAGGGTCTGCTGGCCATGTCATGTGGATGTAGTGTCTCTCTTTGTTGCCTTGGGTCCACTGACCTACATATGTCACATTTGGCGATGAAGGTCTTGATCTCCTCGTCCTATTGTTACAACACTGACTGCTCTAAAGACACTTCCAGTGACTGCTCCAATTTCCTCCATCCTACTGTCTTTCTCCTTGGTAAATACAGAGAAATACTTTTAAGACTGTACACTGATAATGACAATTAAAATTGAATCTTCTGTGGACCTTTCCCTTCTGTGGTTCCACACAGAGGTGACCATTTTGATTCCTGAGAGGTCCCACTCTCTCTCTCTCTAGTTACACTTTTCCTCCTTCCTTACTTTCCACCTTTCACCTGCCTATTCTGTCCACTAGCCTTTACCACACACCACCCTCTGTACCTACTTATCATATAACCATATAACAATTACAGCACAGAAACAGGCCATCTCGGCCCTACAAATCCGTGCCGAACACTTATTATCCCCTAGTCCCATCTACCTGCACTCAGACCATAACCTTCCATTCCTTTCCCATCCGTATACCTATCCAATTTTACTTCGGAGTCACGTGAGTGACTACATGAAGAACCCCGCCAGGACGCATGCGTGTCATATCGCTACACGCATTGCAACGAGTCTCAGCAGGGGGAACGACGTTCCCCTTAGCGGCAGAATTTAAAAGCCGGGAACAGCAGGTAAGGAGACTCTGCGTTCTCTACACTTACTTCACAGGTGGAGGCATGGACAGATCCACGAGAAACAAGAAGGCTGCGAAAAAGCTGGCGGGGGAGAAACGCGGAGTTGCGGGCAGCCAGCAGCAGCCAACGGCACACCAATCTCCTGTAATAGGAACAGCTGTGCCCGACTTCGCTCCCGCACCGGCCAAATCAACACCGCGGCCGGGCGGTAAAGCGAAGCAAAAAACTGACAGAGTTGTTGACTCCGATGAGTCCGACTTTGAACAGCTGCGAGCGGCCAGTGTCCGAGAGCATTGGAGCCCGTTGGAGCGGCTTGAGGAACAGTCGTGACCAGTGCCCATGAGCATAGGAGCCAGTTGGAGCGGCTGTTGGAGCAAATACTCCAAAGTGGCAGGCTCCGGGAGAGGGAGCCTAGTCACAGTGCGCAGCTAGTAAGTCCTACAGCAGTACCTCTTGTAGGGCTGCACACTGTTTCTCCCTCATCAGAGGGGAGTACAGGGGTCAATTCTGGGCTGACCCTGAAGAGGGGTGTGCAGAACACACCCCTAGTGTGCATGGGGTGCAAGAAAACCTTTTGGATATGGTGTCCCAGTTCATTCAACCCGACCAAACTGGCCAAAATCTGGAGCCTAAAATAGCTGCAAGTATCGACTACATGTCATTCAACCAGCTATAAGGACAGGCATTATTGGACACCACAGCAAGACACTTACCACCAGAGAACTGCAAATCACTAAATGTTCCCAGTGTCAACCAGTGCCACTGGAAACATGTCGGAGCATCAATCAGAGCCAGGGACTTGAAACTACAAAAAGGTCTGAAAGTCCTAACAGCGGGAATTACGGCTTTCGCCCACACATTAAACGAACAAGACATGACACAAGATCACCAGGATGCACTGGCTTTATTTTGTAAACTCCCAATACGAGTTAAATAGTATTAGGAAGAGTGCCATCCAACCGGCTTTAGACCCCAAATTTGCAGGCCTGTGCAACCCGGAACCTCCAAACCACCAATATTAATATTTGGAGGTGACTTATCCAAACAGGTAAAAGAACTTGACGAAGAGGCTAAAACCCTGAGGCTCATTAAAGCAACGTCCAAAAACTACTTCGGCCAGAAACAGCACCCCTACGCACCACCAGTCGGCCAAGACAAACTGGTGAAAGCTCGAAGGCCAGGAACACTCAACATCGGTCTTTTTTAGGCCATGGCCCAGACCGGCCTTCCTGGAAAATGCGCTAACCCTCAACACCGACCCAACTACAGACCCAGACACCGGCGCCTCAACGTCCACGGAGGATGCTGAAAAAGTAACAAACCTACCACTGGTAACCATGGAGGTAGGTGGGTCTAGGTCCTTACGAATTGAAGGGAGCATGGAGGTTGGTGGGAGATTACACTTCTATCAGGATGCATGGAATAAGTTAACTAAAGACACTTATATTTTAAGCAGTATCCAGGGTTATACCATAGAATTTATACAAAAACATAATCCTCCAATTCAGCATGTACCGAACCGAATGTTTGTGCTTGCAGGCAAAGAAAAATCAAAAGCACATGCTGAACTACAGCGGCTTTATAAAAAAAGGAGTAATTGAGAAAACCCAACACGAATCACAGGAATTCGTGTCCAATATCTTTATCAAAAACAAGAAAGATGGTGGTTGCCGCATCATCATAGATTTAACTAATTTGAATACTTTCGTACAATATATTCATTTCCATATAACATATAACCATATAACAATTACAGCACGGAAACAGGCCATCTCGGCCCTACAAGTCTGTGCTGAACAACTTTTTTCCCTTAGTCCCACCTGCCTGCAATCATACCATAACCCTCCATTCCCTTCTCATCCATATGCCTATCCAATTTATTTTTAAATGATACCAACGAACCTGCCTCCACCACTTCCACTGGAAGCTCATTCCACACCGCTACCACTCTCTGAGTAAAGACGTTCCCCCTCATGTTACCCCTAAACTTCTGTCCCTCAATTCTGAAGTCATGTCCTCTTGTTTGAATCTTCCCTATTCTCAAAGGGAAAAGCTGATCCACATCAACTCTGTCTATCCCTCTCATCATTTTAAAGACCTCTATCAAGTCCCCACTTAACCTTCTGCGCTCCAGAGAATAAAGACCTAACATTCAACCTTTCTCTGTAACTTAGTTGTTGAAACCCAGGCAACATTCTAGTAAATCTCCTCTGTACTTTCAAGATGGAAACCTTTGTTACTGCTAAGCAATTGATTTCCAAATGTTACTACATGGCAAGCATCGATTTAGAAGATGCTTACTATACAGTACCCATAAGAGGTGACCACAGATGTTATTTAAAATTCAACTGGATGGGTCAGCTCTGCCAGTATAGGGCACTACCTAATGAGCTAACATCAGCTTCCAGGCTGTTCACTAAAATTTTGAAACCAGCGCTAGCGTTTCTGCGGAAACAAAAACACATGGTAATGGCATATCTAGATGACATACTTATTGTGGGCAAAACTTTGGAATTGGCTAAACAAACGGTAACAGCCACAAAATTATTATTTGAAAAACTGGGGTTTATCATCCATCCAGTTAAATCTAAATTAACGCCTTCAATCACAATGGATTATCTGGGGTTCACCATTAACTCAGTTCACATGTCAGTGACTTTGCCAAAAGAAAAGGTTACAGCCTTAATAGAGGCTTGCAGCGAAATCATTGACATCACTAAACTATCCATCAGACTGGTAGCCAGGATAATTGGGAAAATAGTGGCCGCATTACCAGCCACACAATTTGGATCCTTACATTATCAAAATTTACAGAGAGTTAAAATTAGAGCACTCAAAATTAATAGGGGCCATTTTGACAGGCCAATGGAACTACCTACAGCAGCCATTATAGAATTAAAATGGTGGATATACAATATCAAGGATTGTTCCAACCCACTAAGCATTAGCAACCCGTCTATGGTGCTACAAACTGATGCAAGTGCACTGGGTTGGGGAGCTACCAATTCCATCTCCAGCTGTGGAGGGAGATGGAATGCTCAGGAAGCGTCATTATTAGAAATGCAAGGTATAAATTACCTGGAAATGTTTAGTGCATTCCATGGCCTTGTCGTATTGTTTGGGATTAAATCACCAGCATGTTAGACTACAAATAGACAACACCACCGTGGTAGCATATATCAACCATATGAGTGGAAACAAATCGACATCTTGTGACAATCTGGCCAAAACAATTTGGGAATGGTGCATCCAGAGGAATATTTGGATATCAGCTACCTATTTACCAGGTAAACTAAATTTAGTGGCAGACACCAGGTCACGCAAATTCAAAGAAAACACTGAATGGATGTTGGATAAAAACTGAAATTACAGCACAACATGGAACACCGGATATCGATCTTTTCGCATCCAGGCTAAACCACCAGGTACCAAGTTATGTTTCATGGGTACCAGACCCTGGGGCAGCAGCTACAGATGCATTTTTGCTGCATTGGGGGAAATTGTTCTTTTATGCATTC
This sequence comes from Leucoraja erinaceus, assembly GCF_028641065.1. Classification (NCBI taxonomy): domain Eukaryota; kingdom Metazoa; phylum Chordata; class Chondrichthyes; order Rajiformes; family Rajidae; genus Leucoraja; species Leucoraja erinaceus. The sequence goes on along the minus strand of NW_026575880.1, from coordinate 20,171 downwards.
CCTCCTTTCTGCCTCATCAGTCGGGTACTGAGGAAAATCCAACAGGAATCTGCATCTGGGATTCTCATAGTACCCGAATGGCCTACTCAACCATGGTTCCCAGTAATACTAGACATGGCACTAGAACCATGCATCACGGTTCAACATGGACCTAAATTACTGGTAAATCTAGTAACACAGGAAAGTCACCCCTGTCGTAAATATACTAACTTGTTCATTTGTAGAGTTTGAAGGCGCCTCTACAACACATGGGACTGACGGCCCGAACAATGGCCATGATTGCATCGGCCCACAGACAGTCCACCAAAAAACAGTACTTGGTGCACATCAAGAAATGGGGGAAGTACTGTCACAACAATAACCTCAGCCCCAGATCCAACCATATTCCGTCTGTTCTGGAATTTTTGGCCAGTCTACATTTTGATGAGGGACTCGGCCACAGTGCTATCAACTGTGCCAGAAGTGCACTGTCCAATTACGTGTGGCAAGGAACAGAGCGACATTCTGTAGGGACTCACCCCCTGGTGACCAAACGTATGAGGGGTTTTTTCAACACCAATCCTCCTAAAACCAGGTACACCCAAATTTGGGATGTGAGTGTAGTTTTGACCATGAAACAACTCTGTCCCTGCAGAAACTCACTATGAAGGTGGTCATGCTGATGCCGTTGGTCACGGCACAAAGGGTCCAGTCGCTACAAAAAACTAAGGCTGGACAACTTGACCATTTCATCAGGCAACATGATTTTCATTATACATGACTTGATTAAACAGAACAGACCAGGAACAGCTGGGCAGAGAATAGAATTCAGGGCCTACCCGACGGATCACCGCCTCTGTGTAATAAATCATTTACAACTATACATAGAAAAAACCAGGATCATCAGAGGGAAAGAAATGGCATTGTTAATCAGCCACAAACAGCCACATAACAAAGTGACTACTCAGACCATCTCTCGATGGCTGAAAGGTTTTAATGAAGGCAGGAGTGGACACTAATATTTTTAAATCTCACTCCACCAGGGCTGCAGCTACATCGGCAGCAAAATGTTTGGATGTTCCTATGGACCAAATCCTCGGGACAGCAGGATGGTCTACGGAAAGGACATTCCAACAATTTTATCATAAACCGGTCATAGAACCTGGAAAATTTGCAGATACAATTTTAAGTTCTGTAATATGATTTACCCACAAATAGGGGTTATGATTTGAATTTTAATACATTTTGTTAAGTCAAGATCTTATTGTTATCTATGATGTTAACATTATTCTCCCCACAATCAAGGCAGTAGTGAAGCATGGACGTTCCACGGCATGGAATCACGGGGCTTCAAAATCTTCATGAAGTCCCTCACGTGACACCAAAGTAAAATAGTAAGATTAAACGAGAACTTACCAGTTTGAAGTTTGATCTTTATTTTATGAGGAGGAACGTTGAGGGAATACGTGCCCTCCGCTCCCGCTCTTGATCATAGTCTGCTGGTATCTGTTGTCTAATCTTACTATGTTTAGTCATTATAGTTATCTGTGATTCCACACCGCTGCTTTGAAGAATGACACGCATGCGTCCTGGCGGGGTTCTTCACGTATTCCCTCAACGTTCCTCCTCATAAAATAAAGATCAAACGTCAAACTGGTAAGTTCTCGTTTAATCTTACTATTAATGTTCAGAGATTTGTTTCAGTTGAGTTTAATAGTCTGATGGCTGGGGGGAAGCATCTATTCCTGAACCTGGTCATTGCAGTATTCAGGCTCCTGTACCTTCAACCTGAAGGTAGCGGGGAGATGATTGTGTGGCCAGGATGGTGTGGGTCCTTGATGATACTGCAGAATTAGGCCATTCACCCGTCAAATCTACTCCACATTCCGATCATGGCTGATCTATCTGTCCCTCTCAATCCCATTCTCCTATCTTTGCCCCATAACCTTTGAGGCTCATCCTAATCAGGAACCCATTAATCTCAACTTTGAGGCAGCGACTGTGATAGATCCCCTCGATGGAAGGAAGGTCAGAGCCGATGATGGATTGGGCAGTGTTTACTACTTTGTTAGTCTTTTCCGCTCCAGGGCGCTCAAGTTGCCAAACCAAGCCACGATGCAACCGGTCAGCATGCTCTCTACGGTGCACCTGTAGAAGTTAGAGAGAGTCCTACTTGAGAAACCATCTCTCCGTAATCTTCTCAGAAAGTAGAAGCGCTAATGTGCTTTCTTAATAGTTGCATCAATGTTCTCGGACCAGGAAAGATCTTCAGAGATGTGCACGCACAGGAATTTGAAGCTCTTGACCCTTTCAACTATTGACCCGTTGATATAAACGGGACTGTGGGTCCCCATCCTACTCCTTCCAAAGTCCAAAATTAGTTCCTTGGTTTTGCTGGTGTTGAGGGCCAGGTTATTGTGCTGGCACCATATGGACAGTCACTCGCTCTCTCTTCTATGCTCCGACACATCCCCATCAGTGATACGCCCCACAACAGTTGTGTCGTCAGCGAACTTGATGATGGAGTTCGCAGTCATGAGTATAGAGTGAGTACAACAGGGGGCTGAACTCGCAGCCTTGAGGTGATTCCGTGCTGATCGTTATCGAGGTTGACACATTTCCAACATTATCGGCAGGTTCGACCAATTTCATGTGTAAATTCCCCTTCAGAACATTTAACCAAGGGTGGGAATTTCCCAGATGAGAGAGCATATTCAACTTCTCTGCCATTTCTTTATTCCCCATTATTACTTCTCCTGCAACATTTCCAGCAGTCCAATGTCCACTCTTACCACCTTCTTAATTTATATATAACTGAAGAAACTCTTGCTATATATCCCTGTTTATATTATTGGCTAGCTTGCCTTTGTATTTCATCTTTTCTCCCCGTATTGCCTTGTTAGTTACCTGCTGTTGTTCTATGAAAGCTTCCCAATCCTCTGGCTCAAACTAATCCTTACTGTTATACTCGTTCTCAAATTTAGTTTTATACTGTCCTTGACTTACCTTGTCAGCCACGGTCGCCTCTTTCGTCCTCTAGAATCTTTCTTCATCTATGGTGAGAGGGGCAACATTTAGAGGGGATATGTGGGACAGGTTTTTTTACACAGAGGGGGGGGGGGGGGGGGGGGGGGGGGGGTGCCTGGAACGCGCTGCCAGGGGTTGTGGTGGAGGCAGATACGATAATGGCGTTTAAGTGGATTTTGGATAGGCAAAGGGAATGGAGGGTATGGATCATGTACAGCCACACATACACATGTAAATGTAACTGGATGTGATGACCCCTGACTCCACACCTTCACCGTATGGTGACGACTCTGTGTTTAAAATTTGCCCCTCAGGTTCCTATTAAATATTTCCTCTCACACCTTAAACCAATGTCGTCTGATTCTTGATTCCCCTATCCTGGTTAAAATACTGTCCATTCACCCTATCTATTCCCTTCATGATCTGATACATCTATAAGATCACCGCACAGCCTCCTGCGATCCAAGGAATATGGTCCCAGCCTATCAAACCTCTTCAATAGATCAGGCCAACATCCTCTTAAATCTACCCTGCACTCTTTACAGCTTAATAACATCTTTCCTGTAGCAGGGTGACACAGTGCTCCAAGAGCAGCCTCCCCAATATCTTATGCAACATGTAACATAACATCCCAACTGTAATACATTGGCCATCTCCTGTAGCTCCACACATGAATGGCTGCTCGGCCCCATTATCTCCTAGTTAGCCCCTTTCACCTAAATAATACTGTTAAAATCTCTGAAATCTCATATGGCGGAGCTGTCTTTCTCCCCCTTCCTGCTGTCCTTATTCCTTCTCCAGTATGTTCTTCAAATCCCTAAACTCCTCCAGTTGTTCCCAGCTGTTTACACCATAAGACATGGAAGCAGAATTAGACCATTCACCCGTCGAGTCTACTACGTATTCCAATCATGGCTGATCTATCTTTCCCTCTCAATCCCATTCTCCTATCTTTGCCCCATAACTTTTGATGCCCATCCTAATCAGGAACTCATTAATCTCCACTTTGTCGTCCTCCACAGCCGTCTGTGGCAATGAATTCCAGATTCACCAACCTCTGGCAAAATAAATGTTTCCTTATCTCCATTCTAAAAGCACGCCTTTAATTCTGCATCTGTGCGCTCTGGTTCTCGACTCTACTGGAAACAACCTTTTGCGTCCCATCTATCTGGGAGCCCCATGCCTCATTTTTCATTTCCACAGCCTCAATTTCTCTTGTCACGCACAATCTTGTACTTCCACATGCCTTGGCCCCTCAATCTAACAGAAACATGCATGCCGTGAACTCTCTATCAAACTTTTAAAATGGTCCGACATTCTGCATTTCTCCTTGCTTTTTCTTAATATACTCTTTTATCGGCATTCCACAGCAAACACATTTCCATAAAACGGGTTTCAGGTATAATGCTATATGTATACATCATCCACGTATGTTTGTCTTGAATTGCCTCTTTTTGAGATTTGTACAGAACAAATATAGAAACAAGAACACAGTAAAAACTATGAACACTTAGGGAGTGATCCTTTCTTTACCATATAATCCAACATTTGTGAAAAATAAAGTCTGGCCTACGAGGCGTTACATAGTTAACACAATTTTCCCAACGTGACATCCAGTTTAATGTTAACATATGTTGTTATTTTCTCCATTTAATAAATATCCATTGTGATGTCCATCCATGCATTCAGTTAGGCTCTCCTGTGATAACCATTGCTTTGTGACAGCTTTTTTACCAGCTACCATCAATATATTCATTAAATATTTGTCTTTTTCCTGCCAGTCTTCAGGAATGAGTCCAAAAAACATGGTTATACTCTCCAGGGACACTTGACATCTAAAAATGTCTTGTATCATGTAACTCTTTCCAAAAAACAGGGCAATCCCAGAGAATATGGTAATGATCTGCCTTTAAATTTCCACATTCGCTCCAAAAAACTGGAGAGTCCCCACCGTAATGGGATTTCTGAGAAGGTGCAATAAAATACCGTACCAGGCTTTTCCAACTAAACTCCCTCCAGTTATGTGAGCTGGTACATTTCCATTGCTACCTCCATATTGCTGTCCATTCTTCCTCGGATACGATTATCCCTCCTTCCTTCTCTCATTTCATTTTTATATTTCAGATTGAGTGTGATTTGAGGATCAATAACCCTTTATACATACATGAAGTAATTTTACTACCAGTATTTGAGTTATACACTTCCCTAAATAATCCCATCAAACCTATACTCGACTACGTTTTATTTTTAACATTTTTATTACATAGTTCCGCATCTGTAAGTATCGACAGAAGCCTTGTTTTTCTAACATGAATTTTTCTTTAAGCATTTCAAAATTTAACAGTATTCCTTCTTTCATTATGTTTCAAAGAGCAGTTATGCCTTTAACTGTCCACTCTTTAAACCTACTATCTAATTGATTAGGAGCAAAGTCTGTGTCATATGCGCACCATTTAAGGATTGTAATGTCGTCCTCTTAATTATACGCTGTTATAATTGTTTCCATATTTTACCCAAGGATTTTCAATAGCATTTATATAGTCTTGCAGGTTACTGTCAGCTATGATCGCTTGTACAGGAATGACGAGTGTTCTCTCTTCAATATTTTTCACCCTATGGTGTTTAAAAGTTGCCACTCAGGTTCCTATTAAATATTTCATCTCACACCTTAAACCAATGTCGTCTGATTCTTGATTCCCCTATCCTGGTTAAAATACTGTCCATTCACCCTATCTATTCCCCTCATGATCTGATACACCTCTACGATCACCTCACAGCCTCCTGCGATCGAAGCAATAAGGTCCCAGCCTATCCAACCTCTCCAATATTTCAGGCACTCAAGCCCTGGCAACATCCTCGTAAATCTACCCTGCACTCTTTCCAGCTGAATAACATCTTTCCTGTAGCAGGGTGACACAATGCTCCAAGAGCAGCCTCCACAATATCTTATACTTCATGTAACATAACATCCCAACTGTAATACATTGGCCATCTCCTGTAGCTCCACACATGAATGGCTGCTCTGCCCCATTCTCCCCCAGTTAGCCCTTTCCCCCTTAATATACTGTTAAAATCTCTGAAAGCTTAACCTGTCGGAGCTATCTCTTTCCCCCTTCCGTCCTTATTCCTTCTTCAGTATGTTCCACAATTCCCTAAATTCCTCCAGCTGTTCCCAGCTGTCTACACCATAAGACATGGAAGCAGAATTAGACCATTCACCCATCGAGTCTACTCCGCATTCCAATCATGGCTGATCTATCTTTTCCTCTCAATCCCATTCTCCTACCTTTGACGCCCATCCTAATCAGGAACCCATTAATCTCCACTTTAACAATACCCAATATTGTCCTCCACAGCCGTCTGTGGCAATGAATTCCAGATTCACCAACCTCTGGCAAAATAAATTCTTCCTTATCTCCATTCTAAAAGCACGCCTTTAATTCTGCATCTGTGCGCTCTGGTTCTCGACTCTACTGGAAACAACCTTTTGCGTCCCATCTATCTGTGAGCCCCATGCCTCATTTTTCATTTCCACAGCCTCAATTTCTCTTGTCACGCACAATCTTGTACTCCCACCTGCCTTGGCCCCTCAATCTAACAGAAACATGCACGCCTTGAACTCTCTATCAAACTTTTAAAATGGTCCGACATTCTGCATTTCTCCTTGCTTTTTCTTAATATACTCTTTTATCGGCATTCCACAGCAAACACATTTCCATAAAACGGGTTTCAGGTATAATGCTATATGTATACATCATCCACGTATGTTTGTCTTGAATTGCCTCTTTTTGAGATTTATACAAAACAAATATAGAAACAAGAACATAGTAAAAACTACGAACACTTAGGGAGTGATCCTTTCTTTACCATATAATAGTAAGATTAAACGAGAACTTACCAGTTTGAAGTTTGATCTGTATTTTATGAGGAGTTACGATGAGGGATTACGTGAAGAAGCCCGCCCCAGGACGCATTGCGGCATACTTCAAAGCAGCGGTGTGGAATCACAGATAGACACAAGTATTTGAAGTAACATAGTAAAGACAAAGAGACATCAATTTATCAGTTTGATCCATGTAATGAGGGTGGGAGCGGAGGGCACGTAATCCCTCATCGTAACTCCTCATAAAATACAGATCAAACTTCAAACTGGTAAGTTCTCGTTTAATCTTACTATTTTACTTCGGAGTCACGTGAGTGACTACGTGAAGATTTCAAAGCTTCTGTGATTTCAAACCGTGTAACAGCTTTATATCACTCGCTGCCGAAGCCTTTGAGGGAGGAAGCGTGTTATCATAATCAACCAATGAATCTGTTTATAGAAAAACAATGGTATTTTTACAATAACACTGAAGAAATTTAAATGCTCCCCTTGGCTAATTTAAATATTTGCAGATTGGAATCTTTCCTGCAAATAAAAACAGGTTTTGTCAACAGTTTATAATAAATTATTTCTCTGAACGTTTTACCCCCACCATTCTGCTGTAGCCAGGATGTGGTTTACAGGCACGTCCATTCTTTTGCCGTTGACGTGGAAGCTTGTCCTGTGGAATGAAAACTTTGTACATGTTAGTTTTATCCCAGGAGCTTTAATACCTGCTTGAGCCATCTCAAAAAAGGCTTGTTACCCGACCACAAGGTTTTTTGTGACCAACCCACAAGGCTTTTCATCTCCCTCGAATAATTATGTTGTGTCTATGTAAGGTAATAGCGTCATGGCACATTACCGTGTTTCTTGGCGGGTAAGCCCGGGTTTTATGACTGGATAAGGTGTTCCTGGTCTGGTTTGACCATTCCCTGGACAATGATAGAGATCTTGTCTGAAGCTATGAGCATGGTGTCCAGTTGTAAATAGGAGTAGTGACTGGACCCTCTGTGCTGCTCCGTGTGCCTTCAACATATGTGTTTAGTGCATAGAAGGTTCAGGTTTAGGGCTCTGGCTGGTGGGTATCCCCTGAAGTATGATTAACCACTATGACATCCCATATATGGGTGTACCTGGTCTAGGGGTTTAGAGTTTTAATACCCTTCAAATTTACCACCAGCCAGTGACCCCATGGCCTGTTGTCCTGTAGCTGTTTTGAAACAACAGGCAGGGCAATTCTAGCTGTGTTGATGGTAGTGTAGCCGAATCCTTCATCGTGATGAAGGTTCTCCAGGAATTCCAGTTCATAGTAACTGTATCGGATGAGTAGGTTATCCCTGTATCCTTGCAGTACTTCTCTTGATGCTGGACAAGTGTTGTAGTCCAGTGGATGTTCAGAAGGATGCTGACATGGTGTCGATGGTTCAGTATAACAATCCCAGTCCCAGATGAGGCTTGTGCAGAATCTGCAACTCAGGAGCTTAATTTTCCCATGGCACAGTTGACTTGTGCCCGGCTCCGATTGTTAATAATTCTGGGTACTGGGAAATACCATCCAAGTTTCAACAACCATGTCATGGCGTATAGTGAACAATGGCTGCGTAAGTCCGTCAGGTACTATCAAATACCTGAAGCAGCATCCTTTTGTACTGTGCGTTGTCCTCGATTGGTGAGGCAGAAGGGAAAAATACATAGAATTAATTTCACCAATGCAGCGTGAAACACATTTGTCTATCAATATTATAAATACATTGTTGAATGACAACATGACCTATAGGTCAGAAAAGTTAATATATATAGCTGACGAGCTTTCTGCTGGTAACTATCTGTCCCAGAGAAATTTTCAATGAAGATTCCACTGCCCCAGGGTCTGGTTTCCCCCGCGACATACATAGGACATCCCCAAACACCTGGTGATATAGCGTTGATGCAAATAATCGATATCAGATTCACCTTCAATTTTAATTGTCATTGTCAGTGTGCAGTACAGAGACAATGAAATGCATTAATATCTGTTGCGTCATATAGCTTGATAGTTTTGTTAAAAATTTACATGAAAACATCTAATTGATGTTGTCCTTAATTTTTATGTGACCTGGTGTCTGTCACTGTATTTTGCTTACCTGGCAGGTAAGTTGTTGATAGTCAAATACATCTTTGGATATACCATTGCCAAATTGTTTTGACCAACTTGTCATATGATACCGACTTTATGCTACCCATATGGTTAATATAGGCCACCTCCATAGTGTAGTCTATTTATACCCATACATGCAAGTGCTTTAAAACTCATAAAATTCACCCGAACATTTTTTAGATATAATTAATGCCCAGTATAATTGGTAACCCCACCACTGTCTTTCTGATATTACTTCAGTGGGTAACTTCATGAGATTCTCAATGACAACCTATATGTTGTTTTTGATACTAAGGTCTGCATCATGTAGACAGAAATGCTACCATTTTTCCCAATTACTCTGTTACTTGTCGAATAGTTGGTAGTTTGTTGACCATTAATTTGTTGCTTGTTTGTGCCAATTCAACTATGTTGTCTCTTGGCAACATTATAGTTACGTGGACTGAATTAATATGAAACCCAAGATAGTCCAGGAAAGCGCTCTATATGCTGGTAGGAACCAGACCCACCTACCTCCATGGTTATTGGCGGTTTTGTGTTTTCTGTTTTCTGAGTGCTTTTGTTCTGACGACGTGCTGGCGACGTTGGGGGGAGGCGCATTTTCCAGGGGGTCCGCGGCGGGCCCTGATCTAAAAGATCTTTGGGGATAGTGCGGCCCCAAGCGCTCACCAGTCCCATATTCTAGACGTCGACTGGTGGATGCCATGGGGTGCTGCTGCTTGGGTATCAGAAGTTGTGGTTTGCTCGTCCCGGGGCCTGCCCTCATGATGCCGAAGGTTTTTGATGCCTCTTCCATCTCCTTCAGCTTTTTGTTCAGATCTCTCCCAAATAGCAGTGAGTCTGCCTCCGCAGCTGGGGCTTTGCTCAAGCCTGCAAATTTTGAGATTGAGGGCAGGTCTTATATTTCCCTTCGGAGATTGTTTAGTTCGAATTGTGTGGCACACCTTAATACCAGCACTTTCTGCTGGTATGTGTTCATCTTCGTTGTCTCCACAGAACGAGCATAGGCTGTGATAGCTGACGTCAGGAGCCTTCGGATCCGCTGTAGCTTGAGTTTTTATGCCCGCATAAGGGCCCCCACATTCGCAGATTTTGCTGTTTGAGGCTTTTTCCCCTTAAGGGCCTCACAGTCTCTCTGGTGCTGTATATTCTTGCAGCACCTCGGCGAGCACCTTTTTCAGTAGAGGTTTGTGCTGGCTGCCATTTTTTGGCTCCGGCGGTGCTCCAGCCCGTGGGGTTGCTACGAAGCGGTCCACCACACCCAACAGCTGTTCCTGATCCTGCACCTCATGCATACTCACGATTTTGTCCGCCTGCCTCATTTGCAGACCAGCCCTGCCCTGGTCACCAATGCTAGCCTCCTGCTCCAACCCGTGGTATGAGAGTAGCAAAGGGCAGTGCCTTACACGACACTATGGAGGAGGTGCCTGTCCTGTCTCGCCGGGAGCGCTGCTGTTCCCGGTGGACCTTCTCCTCCAGGAGCTGCTAAATGCAACTCAGGCGGCTGTCTCTCTCTGCTTTGGTAGAGACATGTCCCCCTCCGAAGAATCGGAGACGACCGGCCGTTTGGCTTCCTGGCCGCTTTCCCAGTCCGCCGTGCAGGCTCTGGCGAGACTGGCTTGGCTCGGTCTCAGGGATAGCGAAAAACGCTCTGCGAGCGACGCTGCCGCCGGTTGCTGCCCCGCTGGTAGAGTTGGAACGGGGCAGTTTCTCTTTGCGAGTTTTTTGCGTTGTGTTCCTGAAACCTGCAATAAAACACAACTGCAAACTCACCTTTCCAATGCCCAAGAGCCGCTCCTGCAGCTCAGGCGGCTGTCTCTCCCCCTCCTGGGTGGAGAGACGTCCCAGTCCGATGTCGGCTCCACCGCCCGGTTTTACACACATCCAGCCCGCTGCTCAGGCGCTAGCGGGCTGGCTCAGTCGCGGTGTCGGGTTTGCGGACCGCCCGCTAAGCGGTCCTACCGCCTGTTGCTGCCCAATGACGTTCTTTCGTCGAGCGGGCAAGTGCAGCATTTTCCCCAGCCCGCTGCTGATGCTGACGGCTTGGTGCAGTGTCGGGAGCGGGCCGCTGGTTAGCGGTCCTCGCTCTCTCTCTCTGCACTCGGGCTGCAGCGCACTCACGCCAGCACTGCACAGTGGGTCCCCTTACCGGCTCCGAAAATGTCGGAAGCCTCCTCCCCGCCCGCCTGCCTGCCTCACCTGGGCAGTGCTCGAGGGCGAGCAAGGACTGAGGGGACCTCCAACGCAGTGCAAGCGCCGTCTTCCTGCGCTCTCTTGATGTCGCCCCTGTGGAGAGTTACCGGCACCGGCACAGCTCCCATCCATGGTCCGCCGTGCGTGCGGTCCTGGTAGCGTCTTTCCTCCCCTCCCGCGAACGGAAAAAAACTCCTCCCGGAGTCCAAGGGGGCCGCTTGCATGCCCTGCGGGGAACAAGCAGACGCAAAGGGGCTGTAAAAATAAAGGTAAGTACTTACCTAAACTTAGTATTTCTCGTTTCTGCCCTGTCTCCCGCCTGCCGCTGTTGCCTGCTGAAACGTAATGCCGCAATGGTTCCTGGGGCGGGCTTCTTCACGTAGTCACTCACGTGACTCCGAAGTAAAATCAAACATTTCAAAAAAAAGTCTGGCCTATGAGGCGTTACCTAGTTAACACAATTTTCCCAGCGTGACACAAATAAATCCAGTTTAAAGTTAACATATGCTGTTATTTTCTCCATTTTATAAATATCCATTGTGATATCCATCCATGCATTCAGAGTTGGGCTCTCCTATGTTAACCATTTCTTTGTGAGAGTTTTTTTACCAGCTACCATCAATATATTCAGTAAGTAATTGTCTTTTTTCCGCCAGTCTGCAGGTATGAGTCCAAAAAACATGGTTATACTCTCCAGGGACACATGACATCTAAAAATGTCTTGTAAGTCATCATGTAACCATTGCCAAAATTCTTTAATTGCATGGCAATCCTAGAGAATATGGTAATCATCTGCCTGTAAATTTTCTCCAATAATTTTCTCCAACAAACTGGAGTTCCCACTGTAATGGGATTTCTGAGAAGTCTTAATAGAATACCGTACCAGGCTTTTCCAACTAAACTCTCTCCAGTTTTGTGAGCTGGTACACTTCCATTGCTACCTCCATATTGCTGACCATTCTTCCTCTGATACGATTATCCCTCCTTCCTTCTCCCATTTCATTTTAATATATAAGGTTGAATGTGATTTAAGGCTCAATAACCCTTTATACATACATTAAGTAACTTTACTACCAGTATTTGAGTTATACACTTCCCTAAATAATCCCATCAAACCTATACTCGACTCCATTTATATCTTTAACATTTTTATTAACAAAGTTCCGCATCTGTAAGTATTCTCAGACGTCTTGTTTTTCGAACATGAATTTTTCTTTAAGCATTTCAAAATTTAACAGTGTTCCTTCTTTCATTATGTCCCAAAGAGCTGTTATGCCTTTAACTGTCCACTCTTTAAACCTACTATCTAAATGATTAGGAGTAAAGTCTGTGTCATATGCGCACCATTTAAGGATTGTAATGTCTTCCTCTAAATTATACTCTGTTATAACTGTTTCCATATTTTAAGAAACAATTTAATCCAAGGATTTTCATTACCATTTATATAGTCTTGTAGGTTGCTATCAGCTATGATCGCTTGTACAGGAATGACGAGTGTTCTCTCTTCAATATTTTTCCATTGAGCATCATATGATGGGTTACACCAGCATGTCATAGGTCTTAACTGTGCTGCCTGATAATAGTCTTTGAGAGGGGGTGGACCCCATCCCCTCATTTTTTTTGTTAACTGTAAGGTTTTGAGCCGGGTCCTAGGCTCTTTACCTTGCAACATATACAGTGGCTTGCAAAAGTATTCATACCCCTTGAACTTTTCCACATTTTGTCACGTTATAACCACAAACTTAATTGTATTTTATAACCATATAAACCATACAACAATTACAGCACGGAAACAGGCCATCTCGGCCCTACAAGTCCGTGCCGAACAATTACTTTCCCTTAGTCCCACCTGCCTGCACTCATACCATAACCCTCCATTCCCTTCTCATCCATATGCCTATCCAATTTATTTTTAAATGATACCAACGAACCTGCCTCCACCACTTCCACTGGAAGCTCATTCCACACCGCTACCACTTTCTGAGTAAAGAAGTTTCCCCCTCATGTTGCTCCTAAACTTCTGTCCCTTAATTCTGAAGTCATGTCCTCTTGTTTGAATCTTCTCTATTCTCAAAGTGAAAAGCTTGTCCACATCAACTCTGTCTATCCCTCTCATCATTTTAAAGACCTCTATCAAGTTCTCCCTTAACCTTCTGCGCTCCAGAGAATAAAGACCTAACTTATTCAACCTTTCTCTGTAACTTAGTTGTTGAAACCCAGGCAACATTCTAGTAAATCTCCTCTGTACTCTCTCTATTTTGTTGACATCCTTCCTAAAATTGGGCGACCAAAATTGTACACCATACTCCAGATTTGGTCTCACCAATGCCTTGTACAATTTTAACATTACATCCCAGCTTCTATACTCAATGCTCTGATTTATAAAGGCTAGCATACCAAAAGCTTTCCTTACCACCCTGTCTATATGAGATTCCACCTTCAAGGAACTATGCACGGTTATTCCCAGATCCCTCTGTTCAACTGCATTCTTCAATTCCCTACCCTTTACCATGTACGTCCTATTTTGATTTGTCCTGCCAAGGTGGAACACCTCACATTTATCAACATTAAACTCCATCTTCCATCTTTCAGCCCATTCTTCCAAATGGCCTAAATCACTCTGTAGACTTTGGAAATCCTCTTCATTATCCACAACACCCCCTATCTTGGTATAATCTGCATATTTACTAATCCAATTTACCACACCTTCATCCAGATCATTGATGTACATGACAAACAACAAAGGACCCAGCACAGATCCCTGAGACACCCCACTAGTCACCTGCCTCCAACCCGACAAACAGCCATCCACCATTACCCTCTGGCGTCTCCCATTCAGCCACTGTTGAATCCATCTTGCTACTCCTGCATTTATACCCAACAGTTGAACCTTCTTAACCAACCTTCCATGAGGAACCTTGTGAAAGGCCTTACTAAAGTCCATATAGACAACATCCACTGCTTTACCCTCGTCAATTTCCCTCGTCAATTTATTGGGATTTTATGTGATAGACCAACACAAAGTGGCGCATAATTGTGAAGTGAAAAGAAAATGATACATGGTTTTCAAATTTTTTGACAAATAAAAAACTGAAAAGTGTTGCGTACAAAAGTATTCAGCCCCCTTTACTCTGAAACCCCTAAATAAAATCCAGTGCAATCAATTGCCTTCAGAAGTTTGTGTGAGAATATATATGAACGTGTGTGTGTGCGTGAATATGTGTGTGTGAATATATATATGTGTGTGTGAATATATATATGTGTGTGTGAATATATGTGTGTGTGTGTGTGTGTGTGTGTGTGAATAGGGTTGCACATAAGGTCACAAGGTCATAGGACTTGACGCACGGAGCTGCTCAATCCATCTGGAAGACATCCGTCATTTCCAGTATATGTTAGTAATGCAAGAAACGCGTACTTTCCTACCTGTTAAAAACAGCCAAAATGTTGAATATTTGCTCTGAAAAAAATTGTGGAAGTTGGGGTAAGTGTGAGAGACATGTACCCAACTTTAGAATTCCAAACGTGTAGCGAAATGAAGGTAAAGAGAAGCGAGAACTGATGGGACAACAGCAGCTAAAGTGCTTGGTAAACACTGGCTGTGCAGATATCGTAATTGAAATTATCGGAATTATCGTGTTTGTTCACTGCATTTCATCAACAGTAAGGCATTATTCATGTTTTTTCTTGATTCTTTTGCTATCTAAAAATTCTCAGAAATGATAAATCTGGCTGTAAATCTTTCTTCAGATGCGTTTTCATTTTGCACGTAAAAATACACTTGAGAACCATGGGCGATTTAAAAAAAAGATATAGCCAGATTTATCACTAGTTATCTGTTGTCCCTTCAGCTCTCACTTCTATCTACCGTCATTTCTCCTCACATTTGGAATTCTGAAGTAGGCTAAACGTCTCACATGTCCATCCCGATTTCCATAATTATTTGCAGCGCAAAAATTGACATTTTCGGCGGGTTTTAACGGGCCCGCTACGTTCAGATTCAGATTCAGATTCAACTTTAATTGTCGTTGTCAGTGTACAGTACAGAGACAATGAAATGAGTTAGCATCTCCCTGGAAGATGGAGTTGGAAACAATGATAAGTGCCTACCTGCAGTACATCACGTGTGTTGTGAGATAAATGAAACTTTCACTACTTGTAATTAACTTAACTTTATTTAAGCTTTAAGCAACTTATTTCTGCAATACACAAACTCAGAAACGTCTGGCAAACATGACTGATTCTGCAGGCTTTTCCCGCCCGAAATACTTTGCACATGCGCACACTCCGGAAATGTCCTGCGCATGCGCACTCCGGAAATGTCCCGCGCATGCGCACACTCTAGAAATGTCCTGCGCATGCGCACACACTAGAAGAGCTCCGCACATGCGCCCACTTCATTCTCCCCTCCTATTTATAAGTTGAGATGGTCAGGAGGTTTAATACGTCTTGATGACCGTCGCAGCACTGGAGCCTCAGGAGATACAGGTGTTTCAATAGCCGAGGGTAGATATATTGCTTGGTCATCAACTTCACTCATATTGTTATTTAGATTTTCAATTTTAGAATTTCTTGTAGAAGTTTCTATAGAGGATGCTGGAAGTGTTGGAGGAAATTCCCGATTAGTGTTATCAAGAAGCGACGGAGCTGATGGAGAAGATGGACATGGTGCAAGGTCACGAAGTGAGACAGTTGACTGACGTCCATCCCGATACTTGATAGTTGCATAAGAAGGGTTGACATCAGTCAGTTCAACTTCATCAACAAAAGGTTCATTCTTATTTAATCGGACATAACGACGAAGCAACACAGGCCCAGGGCTCGTCAACCATGATGGCAGAGAAGTACCATTAGAAGAACACCGTTTGAAGTTAAAGAACCGTTCGTGTGGAGTAGTATTGGTAGCAGTTGACAGTAGAGATCTGATGGAGTGTAATGCATCTGGTAGAACACATTCCCACTGCTGATCTGGTATATCATTCGACTTTAAAGCCAGTTTCACTGCTTTCCAAATGATTCCATTATACCTCTCAACCTGACCATTTCCAATAGGATGATATGGTGTTGTTTTACTTGTTGCAATTCCTCTCTTAGAAAGGTAGTCCTTTAAATCTTTTGACATGTATGAGGTGCCCCTATCAGAATGTATGTAACTTGGAAATCCACAGAATGAAAACAGTTGATCTAAACATTTGATAACCGTAGCAGCTGAAATATTTGGACAAGGAAAGGCAAATGGAAACCTCGAATATTCGTCAACTAAGGTAAGTATATAAACATTTTGAGAGGAGGATGGTAAAGGCCCTTTGAAGTCAATACTCAAACGTTCCATAGGTTGAGTAGCTTTGATCAATCTTCCTTCTTCAGGACGGAAGAACCTTGGTTTTAATTCAGCACAGATTCTACATGAAGCACACGTCATCTTCACATCTTCTGTAGAGAAAGGTAAATTTTTGGAACGAACATAGTGTAACAGACGAGTGACTCCAGGATGACACAGCCCATTGTGAAGATCAGTGAGTGCAGAAGAATGAACAGAGGCACAAAATGCTCGAGTTAATGTGTCCGGAGCAACATTATCCTTACCAGGGCGGTACTCAATTGAATAACTATATGCAGATAATTCAATCCTCCATTCATGAATTTTACTATTTTTAATCTTCGTTCGTTTCCGATTATCCAGCATAAAAGCCACTGAACGCTGATCTGTTATCAAAGTGAAGTGCTGGCGAGCAAGGAAATGACTCCATTTCCTCACTGCTTCAATAATTGCTGTAGCTTCCTTTTCGACAGTTGGGTAGTGCAATTCACTACCTTGGAGAGTACGAGACATGAAAGCCACTGGTCGTCCTCCTTGATTTAATGTAGCTGATACTGCTGATACTCAGAGGCATCACATTCAACAACAAAGGGGAGATCCTCGTCGATGGCATGCAATGTCGCAGATTCCAATTGTTTCTTTAAAGAAGTAAAGGCACCAATTGCTGTAGAGTCAAGGGGGAAAGATTTCGCTCTAATCAAAGGTTGAATTTTGTCAGAAAAATTTGGTATCCATTTAGCATAATATGCAAACATCCCAAGAACCCTTCGTAGAGAGTTTAATGTTGCTGGAACAGGTATCTCTTGGAGTGGGCGGAGTCTTTCTGGATCAGGCTTGATTATATCATTTCCAACCCAATAACCAAGAATATTAATTGATGATACTGATGTTATTGACTTAGCCTCATTTAATGTTAGATTTTTAGAATGTACAACATCTAAAAACCGTTGTACATTTTCATCATGTTCAGTTTGGTATTTTCCTGCAATAGTTATATTATCAAGATAAGGGAAAGTATCTTTAAGGTTTTCCTGTTCAACAAGTTTGTCCAGTTCTCTCTGAAAAACAGCCACTCCATTAGTTACCCCAAAAGGAACTCTGCAGTAGTGATATAATTTCCCATTTGCTTCAAACGCAGTGTATTTCTTCTCTGATTCCTTCAGAGGAATTTGATAGTAAGCACTTTAAGTCAAAAGTAGAGAATATCTTATACTTAGCTAATGTATTGATAATCTCTTCTATTCGAGGTAATGGATATGCATCAAGCTCCGTGAACTGGTTTATAGTTTGAGAGTAATCAATGCAGAGTCGCTTTCTATGTCTCTCCAAGGGGTCCTTAACCACGACAACTTGTGCCCTCCAAGGGGAAGAACTGCGTTCTCTAATAGTAAGATTAAACGAGAACTTACCAGTTTGAAGTTTGATCTGTATTTTATGAGGAGGAACGTTGAGGGAATACATGAAAGAAGCCCGCTACTGCGCATGCGTGTCATCCTTCAAAGCAGCGGTGTGAGGTCACAGATACCCTATATTGACCTAAAATAGCAAGATTATCAAAGAGATACCAGCTTAACATATGACCCTATGAGGGTGGGAGCGGAGGGCATGTATTCCCTCAACGTTCCTCCTCATAAAATACAGATCAAACTTCAAACTGGTAAGTTCTCGTTTAATCTTACTATTTTACTTCGGAGTCACGTGAGGGACTCCATGAAAGATTTCAAAGCTCTGTGACCTCATGCCGTGGAAACGAGTCCATGCTTCACAACTGCCTTGGTAGTTAGAGAGAAATTGTTAATTATATTCAAAGCATTCATACCAATTATTTAATGGAAATGATAAATAATATCGAATTAATTCAAATCATAACCCTGTATTCTTCAGGGATAAATTATCATACAGAACTTAAAATTGTTCCCCGAAAAAACGTTCCCATACTGCTAACTGGTTTGTTAACATTTCTGAAACGTATTCTCCAACAACCATCCTGCAATCCTGAGGATTTGGTCCATGGAAACATCAAGGCGTTTTGCTGCAGATGTAGCTGCAGCCCTGGTGGGGTGAGAATTAAATATGTTATTGTCCACTCCCGCCTATCATATCCCATATTTCAGCCACTGCGAAATGGTCTGAGTTACACTCTATGGTACAGTATCTTATATACAGTACAGCTGATTAAACGCCAATTCCTTGCCTCTGATAGCCTTATTTCCTTACTGTATAACAAAACCGTACTTTACTATACAGAGGCATTGTCCTCCGGGTAAGCCATCAATTCTATGACCTGCCCCGCTAATCCTGGCCTATTTTGTTTAATAATACGGTCCTGGATCACAAACCCCAATCTTCGTGCCGCAATAGTGAAGCCATCCAGTCTTACTTTTAGCAATAACTGGAGCTTATGCACTGTGACTAGCGCTATCAGCATTCCATTTCTAGTTAGTTATCCAGATTTAATGCTGTAGCCGGCGACCAATTCCTTAGCAAGATCAAAGCCACACTTACATTCCAAATATAGTTATCTTACTGTTTCTTGCCATTAATAACTTGACAATGCACTTTCGGCATTATTCACAGTGCTGAAACACAGTCCTCCATATTGCAGGCTGGTAAGCAACTGTAGCACCCCCGGAACATCCTTATTTCTGTGGTCCAGAAAGTTATCATGGCAGTAATTAGTCCATTTTAATATGACCTAAATACTGTTATAGAGTAGACCTTCTTCGTGCTGCTGTGATCATGTCCACAGTTCTTTTGATAGCCCCATAGCGGTGTTTTAGAGTCTACAACCTACTAAATCAATATTTTCTATGACATGGATAGCTATCCTCAGTTACTGGATGCACCAGCAACTTAGGACTACGTCTACCGTTATACATAGTTCCAGCACCATGTCCTGTACCCCGGAAAACCATAGTTGGGTAAGCCAATCAGGTACTAAGACATCCCCAATGCCGATTCCTGTTGAATGTCCCTTCGTACCCCAAATTTATAAATAGACAAGGAGGTAATACATAAATGAAAAACCCCTCCCCTAGTGCAGTGAAACAGCATCTGTAGCTTCTGCCTCAGGATCTGGTATCAATGATACATACCTCGGTAACTGGTGATTTAACCCCGGATACAATTCTAATATCCGGCCTTACCTACTTTACTGATTTTAGCAAATACCATCTATCCCACTTCCATTTAGTACTTCCAATAATTTTTCGTGGCCTGGTGTCTGCCACTGATTTAGTATCCCTGGTAGATACGTAGCCCATAACCAAATATTCCTTTGGACACACCATTCCCAAGTTTAATTTGCCAATTCATCACAAGCTGGTGATATCTTTCCACCCATATGACTTAAATATGCCATCACCGAGGTATTATCTATCTACCATCTACCATGCTGCAGTTTCATTCCTGAGCAATAAGATTTTTGCCCATGAAATGCACTTAACATTTCTAACCCTTAGTGTTATGTAGGTTAGCTTCTTATATATTCCATCTCCCCCATAGCTCGGGATGGTATCAGTTGTACCATAACCAATTGCACTGGCATCTGTTTGTAATAGCACAGCCGAGTTGACCTCTGTGGCTTTCCATATTAGTAAGTCATTAACATATTAAATGTGTTAATGGTGTCAATTTTGACTTAAGTGGCT
>NW_026575879.1:0-27292 GCF_028641065.1 Leucoraja erinaceus | reverse complement strand
CACTCCCTCTTGGCAAATAATGTCTCCTCAGATTTTGGGAAGACAAAAAACTGCACACAATACTACAGGTGTGGTCTCACGCAAGACCCTGTTACAACTGAAAGTAGAACCTACCTGCTCCTATAGCTTCACAAGGTTAATTCCGGGATGGCGGGACTGTCATATGCTGAGAGAATGTGGAGCGGCTGGGCTTGTACACTCTGGAGTTTAGAAGGATGAGAGGGCATCTCATTGAAACATATATGAGATTGTTAAGGGTTTGGACACGCTAGAGGCAGGAAACATGTTCCCGATGTTGGGGGAGTCCAGAACCAGGGGCCACAGTTTAAGAATAAGGAGTAAGCCATTTAGAAGGGAGATGAGGAGAAACTTTTCCACCCAGAGAGTTGTGAGTCTGTGGAATTCTCTGCCTCAGAGGGCGGTGGAGGCCGGTTCTCTGGAGAGAATTCTTTCAAGGGAGAGCTAGATCGGGCTCTTAAAGATAGCGAGAGTCAGGGGATATGGGGAGAAGGCAGGAACGGGGTACTGATTGGGGATGATCAGCCATGATCACATTGAATGGCGGTGCTGGCTCGAAGGGGCCGAATGGCCTCAACTCCTGCACCTATTGCCTATTGTCTACAGGTGGTAATAAATTGCCCTGATTTAAACTATGATCTTTGTTACCGTCTACACTAAATCTGTGGAATTCTTTGCCACGCTGTGGGAGAGATGGAGTGAGAGAGGGAGGGAGGGAGGGAGAGAGGGTGGGAGATAGAGAGGGAGGGAAGGAGGGAGGAGGGAAATGAGAGGGAGGGAGAGAGGGAGTTTTTTGGAGAGGGGAGGAAGAGAGATGATGTCCAGGGAGGTCCCCTTTTCAGAGGGAGAGAGTGAGGATGAGAGGGAGGGAGGGAAGGGAGAGAGGAGAGAGGGAGGGAGGGGGGGGGAGAGAGAGAGGAGAGAGGGAGAGAGAGAGAGAGAGAGAGAGAGAGAGAGAGAGAGGGAGAGAGAAACAAAGAGAGACAGAGAGAGAGAGAGAGAGAGAGAGAGAGAGAGAGAGAGGGAGGGAGAGAGGAGAGGGAAGAGAGAGAGAGAGAGATAGAGAGAGAGAGGGGAGGGAGGGAGGGAGGGAGAGAGGGAGGGATGGAGTCAGAGGGAGAGGGAGAGGGAGAGAGAGAGAGGGAGGAAGGGAGAGGGAGAGATGGAGAGAGTTATGAGGGATGGAGGAGAGAGAGGGAGGGAGGGAGGGAGTGAGGTGAGGGAGGGTGGGAGAGAGAGAGTGTGTGGAAGAGCAGGAGAGAGGGAGGGATGAGAGAGAGTGAGCTTTGAGAGGAGAATGATTGAAGATGAGATCTGCAGATACTAGGTGGATGTTCAATTGATCTGGGAGAAAGAGATAGGAGTCTGTTGGGAGGCGAGAGTTTTCAAGAGAAGGGAGGATTTGAACTATCATCTGGTAAGCCAACATTTTTATCGGTACTTCATCTGCAGCCTAACAGCGCCATAGACCCACCCGAGTTCCATCCTGACCGCTGGTGCTGTCTGTACGGAGTTTGCACATTCTCCTCGTGACCTGTGTGGGTTTTCTCCGGGTTCCCTGATTTCCTCCCACACTCCAAAGACGTGCAGGTTTACTAGTCCCACCCCGACCAACATGCCCCACCCCCGACTATAGACCCACCCCGACCAAACATGCCCCATCTATACTAGTCCCATCCCCCGGCCAACATGCCCCGTCTACACTAGTCCCACCCCGACCAACATGCCCCATCTACACTAGTCCCACCCCGACCAACAGCCCCATCTACACTAGTCCCACCCCCGCCAACATGCCCCATCTACACTAGTCCCACCCCGACCAACATGCCCCATCTACACTAGTCCCACCCCGACCAACATGCCCCATCTACACTAGTCCCACCCCGACCAACATGCCCCATCTACACTAGTCCCACCCCGACCAACAAGCCCCCTCTACACTAGTCCCACCCCGACCAACATGCCCCATCTACACTAGTCCCACCCCGACCAACATGCCCCATCTACACTAGTCCCACCCCGACCAACATGCCCCATCTACACTAGTCCCACCCCGACCAACATGCCCCATCTACACTAGTCCCACCCCGACCAACATGCCCCATCTACACTAGTCCCACCCCGACCAACATGCCCCATCTACCCTAGTCCCACCCTGACCAACCTGCCCCATCAACCCTCGTCCCACCCCGACCAACATGCCCCATCTACACTAGTCCCACCCCGACCAACATGCCCCATCTACACTAGTCCCACCCCGACCAACATGCCCCATCTACACTAGTCCCACCCCCGACCAACATGCCCCATCTACACTAGTCCCACCCCGACCAACGTGCCGCATCTACATTAGTCCTACCCCATCCAACATGTCCCATCTACACTAGTCCCACCCCGACCTACATGACCCATCTACACTAGTCCCACCCCCACCCACATGCCCCATCTACACTAGTCCCACCCCCATCCATACTAGTCCCACCTCGACCACCATTCCCCATCTATAATAGTCCCACCCAGACCAACATGCCCCGTCTACACTACTCCCACCTCGACCAACATGCCCCATCTACACTAGTCCCACCCCGACCAACATGCCCCGTCTACACTAGTCCCACCCCGACCAACATGCCCCATCTACACTAGTCCCACCCCGACCAACATGCCCCGTCTACACTAGTCCCACCCCCACCAACATGCCCCATCTACACTAGTCCCACCCCGACCAACATGCCCCATCTACACTAGTCCCACCCCGACCAACATGCCCCATCTACACTAGTCCCACCCCGACCAACCCCATCTACACTGCCCCCCCGACCAACAGCCCCACACTAGTCCCACCCCCGACCAACATGCCCCGTCTACACTAGTCCCACCCCGACCAACATGCCCCGTCTACACTAGTCCCACCCCGACCAACATGCCCCATCTCTACACTAGTCCCCCCCCCGACCAACATGCCCCGTCTACACTAGTCCCACCCCGACCAACATGCCCCGTCTACACTAGTCCCACCCCGACCAACATGCCCCATCTACACTAGTCCCACCCCGACCAACATGCCCCGTCTACACTAGTCCCACCCCCCCCAACCTGCCCCCGTCTACACTAGTCCCACCCCGACCAACATGCCCCGTCTACACTACAAACCCGTCCCACCCCGACCAACATGCCCCCTCTACACTAATCCCACCCCGACCAACATGCCCCATCCACACTAGTCCCACCCCCAACCAACATGCCCCCGCCCCGTCTACACTAGTCCCACCCCGACCAACATGCCCCATCTACACTAGTCCCACCCCGACCAACATGCCCCATCTACACTAGTCCCACCCCGCGACCAACATGGCCCATCTACACTAGTCCCACCCCCGACCAACATGCCCCATCTACACTAGTCCCACCCCGACCAACATGCCCCATCTACACTAGTCCCACCCCGACCAACATGCCCCATCTACACTAGTCCCCCCCCGACCAACATGCCCCATCTACACTAGTCCCACCCCGACCAACATGCCCCGTCTACACTAGTCCCTCCCCGACCAACATGCCCCATCTACACTAGTCCCACCCCGACCAACATGCCCCATCTACACTAGTCCCACCCCGACCAACATGCCCCATCTACACTAGTCCCACCCCGACCAACATGCCCCGTCTACACTAGTCCCACCCCGACCAACATGCCCCATCTACACTAGTCCCACCCCGACCAACATGCCCCGTCTACACTAGTCCCACCCCCCCACCACACTAGACCAACATGCCCCATCTACACTAATCCCAACCCGACCAACATGCCCCATCTACACTAGTCCCACCCCGACCAACATGCCCCGTCTACACTAGTCACCGAGTGATACAGTGTGGAAACAGGCCCTTCACCCCAACTTCCCCCGTCTACACCAGCCCAACATGCCCCCCGCCTACACTAGTCCCACCCCGACCAACATGCCCCGTCTACACTAGTCCCACCCCGACCAACATGCCCCATCTACACTAGTCCCCCCCCGACCAACATGCCCCATCTTCACTAGCCCCACCCCGAACAACTTACCCCATCTACAGTAGTCCCACCCCGACCAACATGCCCCATCTACACTAGTCCCACCCCGACCAAACATGCCCCATCTACACTAGTCCCCCCCCCGACCAACATGCCCCACCTCCTCCAGTCCCGCGCCAATCAACATGCCCCATCTAAACTAGTGCCACCCCGACCAACACGACCTATCTACACTTGACCCCACCCCGACCAACATGCCCCATCTACACTAGTCCCACCCCGACCAACATGCCCCATCTACACTAGTCCCACCCCGACAAACGTGCCCCATCAACACTAGTCCCCACCCCAACCAATGTGCCCCATCTACACTAGTCCCACCCCGACCAACATGCCCCATCTACACTAGTCCCACCCCGACCAACATGCCCCATCTACACTAGTCCCACCCCGACCAACAATGCCCCATCTACACTAGTCCCACCCCGACCAACATGCCCCATCTACACTAGTCCCACCCCGACCAACATGCCCCATCTACACTAGTCCCACCCCGACCAACATGCCCCATCTACACTAGTCCCACCCCGACCAACATGCCCCATCTACACTAGTCCCACCCCGACCAACATGCCCCGTCTACACTAGTCCCACCCCGACCAACATGCCCCCCTCTACACTAGTCCCACCCCGACCAACATGCCCCATCTACACTAGTCCCACCCCGACCAACATGCCCCATCTACACTAGTCCCACCCCGACCAACATGCCCCATCTACACTAGTCCCACCCCGACCAACATGCCCCATCTACACTAGTCCCACCACGACCAACATGCCCCATCTACACTAGTCCCACCCCGACCAACATGCCACATCTACACTAGTCCCACCCCCACCCAACATGCCCCATCTACACTAGTCCCACCCCGACCAACATGCCCCGTCTACACTAGTCCCACCCCGACCAACATGCCCCCGTCTACACTAGTCCCACCCCGACCAACATGCCCCCATCTACACTAGTCCCACCCCGACCAACATGCCCCATCTACACTCGTCCCAACATGCCCCATCTACACTAGTCCCACCCCGACCAACATGCCCCTAGTCCCACCCTACCAACATGCCCCGTCTACACTAGTCCCACCCCCGACCAACATGCCCCGTCTACACTAGTCCCACCCCGACCAACATGCCCCATCTACACTAGTCCCACCCCCACCCACATGCCCCATCTACACTAGTCCCACCCCGACCAACATGCCCCATCTACACTAGTCCCACTTCCACCAACATGCCCCATCTACACTAGTCCCACCTGCCTGCGTTTGGTCCATATCCCTCCAAACCTGTCCTATCCATGTATCTGTCTAACTGTTTCTTAAACGTTGGGATAGTCCCAGCCTCAACTACCTCTCCCGGCAGCTCGTTCTGTAATTCTGGTTCTAATTTAATTTGAGGAAGGACATTCTTGCTATTGAGGGAGCCCAGCGTAGGTTTTCAAGGTTAATTCCTGGGATGGCGGGACTGTCATATGCTGAGAGAATGGAGCGGCTGGGCTTGTACACTCCGGAGTTTAGAAGGATGAGAGGAGATCTCATTGAAACATATAAGATTGTTAAGGGTTTGGACATGCTAGAGGCAGGAAACATGTTGCCGATGTTGGGGGAGTCCAGAACCAGGGGCCACAGTTTTAAGAATAAGGAGTAAGCCATTTAGAATGGAGACGAGGAAACACTTTTTCTCACAGAGAGTTGTGAGTCTGTGGAATTCTCTGCCTCAGCGGGCGGTTCCCTGGATGCTTTCAAGTGAGAGCTAGATAGTGCTCTTAAAAATAGCGGAGTCAGGGGATATCCTTCCTCAGTTTTGGTCTCCAAATCTGAGGAAGGACATTATTACCATAGAGGGAGTGCAGAGAAGGTTCACCAGACTGATTCCTGGGATGTCAGGACTGTCTTATGAAGAAAGACTGGATAGACTTGGTTTATCCTCTTTAGAATTTAGGAGATTGAGAGGGGATCTTATAGAAACTTACAAAATTCTTAAGGGGTTGGACAGGGCTAGATGCAGGAAGATTGCTCCCGATGTTGGGGAAGTCCAGGACAAGGGGTCACAGCTTAAGGATAAGGGGGGAAATCCTTTAAAACCGAGATGAAAAGAACTTTTTTCACACAGTGAGTGGTGAATCTCTGGAACTTTCTGCCGCAGAGGGTAGTTGAGGCCACAGTTCATTGGCTATATTTAAGAGGGAGTTAGATGTGGCCCTTGTGGCTAAGGGGATCAGAGGGTATGGAGAGAAGGCAGGTACGGGATACTGAGTTGGATGATCAGCCATGATCATATTGATGGGCGGTGCAGGCTCGAAGGGCCGAATGGCCTACTCCTGCACCTAATTTCTATGTTTCTATGTTTCTATGACTGTCATATGAGGAAAGATTGAAAAGACTAGGCTTGTATTCACTGGAGTTTAGAAGGATGAGGGGATATATCTTATAGAAACATGTAAAATTATAAAAGGACTGGACAAGCTAGATGCAGGAAAAATGTTCCCAATGTTGGGCGAGTCCAGAACCAGGGGCCACAGTCTTAGAATAAAGGGGAGGTCATTTAAGACTGAGGTGAGAAAAAACTTTTTTCACCCAGAGAGTTGTGAATTTGTGGAATTCCCTGCCACAGAGGGCAGTGGAGGGCCAAGTCACTGGATGGATTTAAGAGAGAGTTAGATAGAGAGCTCTAGGGGCTGGTGGAGTCAAGGGATATGGGGAGAAGGCAGGCACGGGTTATTGATAGGGGACGATCAGCCATGATCACAATGAATGGCGGTGCTGGCACGAAGGGTCGAATGGCCTCCTGCTGCACCTATTTTCTGTGTTTCTATGTTATACTTGATCTTGTGGTATGTTGTCAGTCTGATGAACTTGCGGCGACTGGTAGGTGGATGAAGTTTAAGGTCCATTTTCATGCTGGTCAGCTCTGCCACTTGTAGTTGTTAGATATGAATCTTGCTCTGTTTAACACGGCCTGGATCTAATTTATGTTTCCTCCGAGCAGCAATATGCAACATGTCTTAATCTGAGGAAGGACATTCTTGCCATAGAGGGAGTACAGAGAAGGTTCACCAGACTGATTCCTGGGATGTCAGGACTGTCTTATGAAGAAAGACTGGATAGACTTGGTTTATACTCTCTAGAATTTAGGAGATTGAGAGGGGATCTTATAGAAACTTACAAAATTCTTAAGGGGTTGGCCAGGCTAGATGCAGGAAGATTGTTCCCGATGTTGGGGAAGTCCAGGACAAGGGGTCACAGCTTAAGGATAAGGGGGAAATCCTTTAAAACCGAGATGAGAAGAACTTTTTTCACAGAGAGTGGTGAATCTCTGGAACTCTCTGCCGCAGAGGGTAGTCGAGGCCACAGTTCATTGGCTATATTTAAGAGGGAGTTAGATGTGGCCCTTGTGGCTAAGGGGATCAGGGGGTATGGAGATAAGGCAGGTACGGGATACTGAGTTGGATGATCAGCCATGATCATATTGAATGGTGAATGGTGCAGGCTCGAAGGGCCGAATGGCCTACTCCTGCACCTAATTTCTATGTTTCTATGTTTCCCTCTCCTCATCCCTCTCCCTCTCCCTCCCCATCCCCCCCTCCCCCACACCTCACTCCCCATCCCCCTCTCCACCCCCTACCCGCTCTCCTTTCCCTCCCAAATCTCTCCCGTTTCCTCCTCCTCCTCCTCTCCCTCTCCCCCCCCCTCCCCCCACCTGTGTGTTTGGGGGGTGGTTAGTGTTACTGTTTCCCCCGCAAACGCCGTTGGGGAAACACACCCGACGGGTCTGCACTTGGTCTAGTGTTAATATAATGCTCTTGCCTCTTGCCCGTGGTCTTGGCCGCCGCCGCTGTGTGTGGGTGTGTAGGTGGGCGTTGTGGGACAGTGAGACCATCAGGTTCCATGAGGAGTGGAGGAAGATGCAGTTACTGCCAGCGCTGCTGCTCCTGTTACTGATGTGTTCACGGCGTAGCCGGCAGGTTTTTACCACACTCCGCATGGGTGAGTATTGTAACTGGACAGCAGCACACAGTGAAAACAGCAGCAAAAAACCGCAACCCGCGCCCGACCACGCCCCAACCCACGCCCCCACGCCCAACCCACCCATCCAACCCCACGCCCAACCCACGCCCAACCCACGCCCAAACCCACGCCTGACCCTCGCCGAACCCACGCCCAACCCACGCCCAACCCACGCCCAACCCACGCCCCGACCCACGCCTGACCCCCCGCCCAACCCCACGCCCACCCACGCCCAACCCACGCCCAACCCACGCCCAACCCACGCCCAACCTCGCCCAACCCACGCCCAACCCACGCCCCCCACGCCCAACCACGCCCGACCCACGCCCGACCCCACGCCCCGACCCACGCGACCCACGCCCAACCCGCACGCCCAACCCACGCCCAACCCACGCCCCTCCCACGCCCAACCCACGCCCAACCCACGCCCAAACCCACGCCCACAACCCTCGCCCAACCCACCCCACCCACCCCAACCCACGCGCCAACCCACGCCCAACCCACGCCCAACCACGCCTGACCCTCGCCAACCCACGCCCAACCCACGCCCAACCCACGCCCAACCCACGCCCAACCCACGCCCAACCACACGCCCAACCCACGCCCCAACCACGCCCAACCCACGCCCAACCCACGTCCAACCCACGCACCCACCCACGCCCGACCCACACCAACCCCGACCCACGCCCCCGACCCACGCCCAACCCACGCCCAACCACCCACCACCCCACCCACGCCCAACCCACGCCCAACCCACGCCCAACCCCACGCCCAACCCACGCCCAACCCACGCCCAACCCACGCCCAACCCACGCTGACCCCCACGCCCAACCCACGCCCAACCCACGCCCAACCCACGCCCAACCCACGCCCAATCCACGCCCAACCCACGCCCAACCCACCCACTGACCCACGCTGACCCCACGCTGACCCACGCCGACCCACGCCCAAACCCACGCCCAATCCACGCCCAACCCACGCCCAACCCACGCCCAAAACCCACGCCCAATCCACGCCCAACCCACGCCCCAACCCACGCTGACCCCACGCCCAAACCCACGCCCTACCCACGCCCGACCCACGCCCGACCCACGCCGTCCCACGCCCAACCCACGCCCAACCCACACGCCCAACCCACGCCCAAACCCACGCTGTCCCACGCTGACCCACGCCCAACCCACGCCCAACCCACTCGCCAACCCACGCCCAACCCACGCCCAAACCACGCCCAACCCACGCCCCCAACCCCACGCCCGACCCACGCCCAACCCCACGCCCAACCCACGCACAACCCTCGCCCGACCCACGCCCGACCCACGCCCCGACCCACGCCCGACCCACGCCCAACCCACGCCCGACCCCCGCCCGACCCACGCCCAAACCCACGCCCAACCCACGCCCAACCCACGTTGACCCCACGCCCAACCCACGCCCAACCCACGCCCAACCCACGCCCAACCCACGCCCGACCCACGCCCGACCCACGCCCAACCCACGCCCAACCCACGCCCACCCCCGCCCAACCCACGCCCAACCCACGCCCAACCCACGCCGAACCCACGCCCAACCCACGCTGACCCACGCCCAACCCACGCCCAACCCACGCCCAATCCACACGCCCAACCCACGCCCAACCCACGCCCAACCCACGCTGACCCACGCCCAACCCACGCCCAACCCACGCCCAACCACGCCCAACCCTCGCCCAACCCACGCCCGACCCACGCCCGACCCACGCCCAAACCCACGCCCAACCCACGCTGACCCACGCCCAACCCACGCCCAACCCTCGCCCAACCCACGCCCAACCCACGCCCAACCCACGCCCAACCCACGCTGTCCCACGCCCACCCCACGCCCAACCCACGCCCAACCCACGCCCAACCCACGCCCAACCCGCGCTGACCCACGCCCTACCCACGTCCAACCCACGCCCAACCCACGCCCAACCCCACGCCCGACCCACCCCCCCCACGCCCAACCCACGCCCAACCCACGGCCAACCCACGCCCGACCCACCCCCGACCCACGTCCAACCCACGCCCAACCCACGTCCCAACCCACGCCCAACCCACGCCCAACCCACGCCCAACCCACGCCCAACCCACGCCCAACCCCGCCCAACCCACGCTGACCCACGCCCCCGACCCACGCTGACCCCACGCCCAACCCACGCCCAACCCACGCCCAAACCACGCCCAACCCACGCCCCCCCACGCCGACCCACGCCAACCCACGCCCCGACCCACGCCCGACCCACGCCGACCCACGCCCGACCCACTGAACCACGCCCAACCCACGCCCAACCCACCACCAACCCACCCCAACCCAC
Source organism: Leucoraja erinaceus (assembly GCF_028641065.1). NCBI lineage: Eukaryota > Metazoa > Chordata > Chondrichthyes > Rajiformes > Rajidae > Leucoraja > Leucoraja erinaceus. The sequence goes on along the minus strand of NW_026575879.1, from coordinate 16,854 downwards.
GCCCAACCCACGCCCAACCCACGCCCGACCCACGCCGACCCACGCCCAACCCACGCCCAACCCACGCTGAACCCACGCCCGACCCACGCTGACCCACGCCCAAACCCACGCCCAACCCACGCCCAACCCACGCCCAACCCACGCCCTACCCACGCCCCGACCCACGCTCCCGACCCACGCCCGACCCACGCTGACCCCACGCCCGACCCACGCCAGACCCACGCCCAACCCACGCCCGACCCACGCCCCCGACCCACGCTGACCCACGCCCACCCACGCCCAACCCACGCCCAACCCAAGCCCACCAAACCCACCCCAACCCCACGCCCAAACCCACGCCCAACCCACGCCCCCCACACTCAACCACACGGGGTGCGACAGCGGGGTTGTTTGTTTTCCAGCCTCGATCCTGGACGACCGCATCACGTTGTGTGGGCGCGGGGAGAGGGTGGCGTTGGCCCTTTGCCCGTGAACAGATCAACAGCGTCGGGTCGCCGTTGCCCGCGCGCGAGCACGCGTAGAGGTCGACATCTTCGAGTTTACAGCACGACAGCCAGTACGAGGACCACCGATATGAGTAAGACCACCACCAGTCCCCACCCCTTTCCCCCTCTCATCCTCACTCCCCCTCTCCCTCTCCATTCCCCCCCCTCTCTCCCCCTCTATCCTCCTTTCTCTCCTTCTCTCCCCTCTCCCCCCCTCTGTCCCCTCTCCCCCTTTCTCATCCTGTCTCCCCCCGCACTTTCCCCTTGTTCCGTCCTCGTCCCCTCTCTCCTCCCTCTCTCTCTCTCTCTCCCTCTCCTCCCTCTCTCTCTCCCCGTCCTCTCTTCCCCGTCTCTATCCCCATTCTCTCCCCCCCGTCCTCCCTCTCCCCCCTCTCTCCTTTCCCCGTCTCTCTCATCCCGTCTCTCTCTCCCCCTCTACCACCATCTCTCTCTCTCTCTCTCCTCCCCGTCCTCTCTCCCCATCCTCTCCCCCTCTCTACCACCATCTCCCTCTCCTTCCTCTCTCCTCTCCACGTCCTCGTCCTCTCCCCCCGTCTCTCTCTCCCCCCTCTCCTCTCCTCCCTCTCTCTCTCCCCTCGTCCTCTCTCCCCCCATCCTCTCCCCCCTCTCTCTCTCTCCCCGTCTCTCTCCCCGTCTCTCTCCCCGTCTCTCTCTCTTTCTCTACCACTCTCTCACTCTCTCTCTCCCCATTTCTCTCTCTCTCTCTCTCTACCGAAATGAAATGAAAAATGAAATGCCTTTATTTGTCGTTGTAAGCACTGCATACACCAAAATTGTTACTGCAACTGCATTGGTGCATAATATACAAACACAGGCCACCATTTAAAAATAACTAGATTAAGTGGGACCCATTGGGTCCCATGATCACATGGGAGGGCTGGTCACCAACACAATATTCCACCTCTGCACCAATTCCAATATTGATCATCAGTGGGGGTGGGGGGCTTTCTGTTGCGCTAGTTTGGGTGTTGCGGGCCGAAGCTACTGATTTCCAGAGGGCTAGTATAGACATTGTGGGCCGAATGGATTCTTGGGCTGGCATCCAAATGTTGCAACGATTTTAACTCCAAGCCAAGGCAAACAATTGGGCTGCAGCCACCCGACAACCAAAATTCATGCATCGAGGGGACTCACCGTGGAGTAGACATGCGTTCAGTGTTATTCGCAGCTCAGAGAGCCGTGACCCTCTCGCTTCCTGGGTCTGGCAGAGACTAGGTGAGGCACTACACTTCCAGGTTTTATAGTCCTTCCCCCTGCCGCCAGAGGGGGCAGCAGAGCGAATGGGGAATTTAAAAAAAACATTAATATCTCTCCGATTTTTCATTGATGGGAAAAATCCTCGGGAGGCTCTGAGCGAGGTGGCCAAAAATGACGACCGTTGGTGGCAGCGTTCTCTCGGAAATCACAGTGGGCCAAAAGCGGTCAAGATCAAACTTTTAGTAATATACTAGACCAAGTGCAGACCCGTTGGGTCTGCTCCCCCAATGGTGTGATCCCCCAACCCAATATTCCACCATGCACCCATCTCCTCCAATGGAACTGAAGCCGTTCCCAAAAGTAAGATTCCAGCACTGCCCTGCCTCCCTCAGCAGTGGATTTTTAAAAAATCCAATGGCACCTCCCCTGCCTGCTGCAGCAGTGAAAAGTTCAGAGTGTTCCTGTCTTACAACTTTGTTTCGAAGTGTGTTGGAAGCTGACATGTAAATGGAGAAGCCAGTTTATTTGTGAAATACTTGGGGGTGGGGTGGGGGGGGGGGGGGGGGGGGGAGAAGGATTTGATTAAAAACGTGTACTTCAACACGACGAAATGTAATGAGGAGCGGATACTTAGAAAGAAAAGCGAAATCTCTACCGAAATGGAAAATATCTCGGAGATTGAGCGTCTGGATTGGGCGTGGCAATGAATCAAAGGAAGAAATGCAGCCGGCAGCCGTACATGCAAATGGATCCATTCCGATTGGACATCTGCGAGCATCGGCCATTCCGATTGGACATCTGCGAGTATCGGGCACGAATCAAAAGGCAGAAAGGGATCCGGACGGCAGGCGGACGGATAGCCCCAGAGTTTTATAGATATATAGATGATAAGATGTTTAAACACTAGGTAAGTAAGGAATCAGTATTGCACATGGTGATAGTAAAGTTCGAGTCGGGTAGCAACATGGAAGAGTGCAACATGAATAACACTCAGTGTTATCAAGAGTCAAGAGTCAAGAATCTATTTAATTGTCATTTGGACCCCTGGAGGTCCAAACGAAATGCCGTTTCTGCAGCCATACATTACACACAAATAGACCACAGACACAACATAATTACATTTAACATAAACATCCATCACATCGCTGTGATGGAAGGCCAAATAAACTTATCTCTCCACTGCACTCTCTCCCCCCCCGATGTCAGAGTCAAAGTCAAAGCCCCCGGCTGGCGATGGCGATTGTCCCGCGGCCATTAAAGCCACGCCGGGTGATGCAAGGTCACACACCGGGTCTTGTTGTTAGAGCCCCCGGCGTGCGCTCGCAGAGTCCGCGGCCATTCCAGCCGCGCGGGGCAGTGATGTAGGCCCCGCTCCAGGAGCTCTTCGACCCCGCAACTCGGGCGGGAGAAGTCGCCGTTGCAGAAGCCCCGAAAAGCGGTCTCCCTCCAGGGAGCCGTGGGCTCCTGGTGCCGCCGTCCACAGACCCGTCGTTGGAGCCTCCGACTCTCCGGTAGCAGCAGCAGCAGCAGCGGCAGCAGCAGCAACAGCATCAGCAGCAGCAGCGCTCCACCACCGCTCCACCCGCTCCGGTCTCGGCCAGCTCCGCGACGGCAACGGTGAGTCGACACCTGAGTCCCCGGTCTCTTCCTGTTGGAGGCCGCTCCTCGTTGCGGCCTCAACGACACCTGAGACCCGACGAGCAAAGGTCGGGTCTCCAGTGCAGGGAGAGATTCAAAAAGTTTCCCCCCCCCTCCCACCCCACCCCCGCCCCCCCCACACACACACACCCCAACATAAAATAACAAAAACTACATAAAAACACAGACAGAAAATAATAAAAACGCGGACAGGCTGCAGAGGCCGCTGCTGGCCAGTGTTATATATTGAGTGTGAAGATTGCTTTGGGGAAGATACTGTCTCTGAGTCTGGAGGTGTGTGTTTTGGCTGACCTATAATGCCTGCCAGAGGGCAACTCCAGATCCTCCAGAGAGGGCAGTGGGCAGCCGGTGATTCTCTCTGTTCAAGAAGGAACTGCAGATGCTGGAAGATCGAAGGTACACAAAATTGCTGGAGAAACTCAGCGGGTGCAGCAGCATCTATGGAGCGAAGGAAATAGGCGACGTTTCGGGCCGAAACCCTTCTTCAGACTGATGGGGGGTGTGGGGGGGAGAAGGAAGGAAGGAAAAGTGGAGGAGGAGGAGCCAGAGGGCAGGCGGATAGGAGGGTGGGAGGAGTCAGCTCGAGGGTTAAGGAAGGGGAGGAGACAGTAAGGGCTAGCAAAATTGGGAGAATTCAATGTTAATGCCATCCGGACGCAAGCAGCCCAGGCGGAATATGAGGTGCTGTTCCTCCAATTTCCGCTGTTGCTCACTCTGGCAATGGAGGAGACCCAGGACAGAGAGGTCGGATTGGGAATGGGAGGGGGAGTTGAAGTGCTGAGCCACCGGGAGGTCAGGTTGGTTATTGCGGACTGTGAGCGGAGGTGTTCGGCGAAACGATCGCCCAACCTACGCTTAGTCTCCCCGATGTAAATCAGCTGACACCTAGAGCAGAGGATGCAGTAGATGAGGTTGGAGGAGATGCAGGTGAACCTTTGTCGCACCTGGAACGACTGCTTGGGTCCTTGAATGGAGTCGAGGGGGGAGGTGAAGGGACAGGTGTTGCATTTCATGCGGTTGCAACGGAAAGTGCCCAGGGAGGGGGTGGTGCGGGAGGGAAGGGAAGAATTGACAAGGGAGTTGCGGAGGGAGCGGTCTTTGCGGAAGGCAGACATGGGGGGAGATGGGAAGATGTGGCGAGTGGTGGGGTCACGTTGGAGGTGGCGAAACTGACGGAGGATTACTTTTTGTATGTGACGGCTGGTGGGGTGAAAGGTGAGGACTAGGGGGACTCGGCCCTTATTGCGAGTGGGGGGATGGGGAGAGAGAGCAGTGTTGCGGGGTATGGAAGAGACCCTGGTGCGAGCCTCATCTATGGTGGCGGAGGGGAATCCCCGTTCCCTGAAGAACGAGGACATTTCCGATGCCCTGGTATGGAACGTCTCATCCTGGGAACAGATGCGGCGTAGGCGGAGGAATTGGGAGTAGGGGATGGAGTCTTTACAGGGGGAAGGGTGGGAAGACGTGTAGTCCAGATAGCCATGGGAGTCAGTGGGTTTATAGTGTATGTCGGTCAGGAGTCTATCTCCTGTGATGGAGATGGTGAGGTCAAGGAATGGTAGGGAAGTGTCGGAAATGGTCCAGGTGTATTGGAGTGCCGGGTGGAAGTTGGTGGTGAAGTGGATGAAGTCAGTCAGTTGTGTGTAGGTGCAGGAGGTGGCCCCAAAGTTTCTATAAGATCCCCTCTCAATCTCCTAAATTCTAGAGAGTATATAAACCAAGTCTATCCAGTCTTTCTTCACATGAAAGTCCTGACATCCCAGGAATCAGTCTGGTGAACCTTCTCTGCACTCCCTCTATGGCAAGAATGTCCTTCCTCAGATTTGGAGACCAAAACTGTACGCAATACTCCAGGTGTGGTCTCACCAAGACCCTGTACAACTGCAGTAGAACCTCCCTGCTCCTATACTCAAATCCTTTTGCTATGAAAGCTAACATACCATTCGCTTTCTTCACTGCCTGCTGCACCTGCATGCCTACCTTCAATGACTGGTGTACCATGACACCCAGGTCTCGCTGCATCTCCCCCTTTCCCAATCGGCCACTATTTAGATAATAGTCTGCTTTCCCGTTTTTGTCACCAAAATGGATAACCTCACATTTATCCACATTATACTGCATCTGCCAAACATTTTCCCACTCACCCAGCCTATCCAAGTCACCTTGCAGTCTCCTAGCATCCTCCTCACAGCTAACAATGACAATGAGGTGGGACATCCTCTGGGGCCCTTGCGTGTGCCCATAGCTATGCCTTGTGTTTGGAGGAAATGGGAGGAGTCAAACGTAAAGACGTTGAGGGTGAGGACCAACTCCGCTAGGCGGAGGAGAGTGTCAGTGGCTGGGTATAGGTTGCTCCTCTGGTCGAGGAAGAACCGGAGGGCTTTGAGGCCATCGTGGTGGGGGATGGAGGTGTAGAGTGACTGGACATCCATGGTGAAGATGAGGGGGTGAGGGCCTAGAGAGTGGAATGCGCGGAGACGACGGAGAGTGTCTGAGGTGTCTAGAACATAATTCCATCTGTTGTTTTTAACCACTGTCTGGAGCGCTTTCGTATCTGCAGCGGAGCAGCCTGCATACCACACTGACATGCAATATGTCAATAGACTCTCAATGGTCACATCTTCCCATCTCCCCCCATATCTGCCTTCTGCAAAGACCGCTCCCTCCATAACTCCCTTGTCAATTCTTCCCTTCCCTCATCCAGATCATTAATATATATTGTAAATAGCTCAGTACTGGGACCCCAGCTATTTACAATATATATTAATGATCTGGATGAGGGAATTGAAGGCAATATCTCCAAGTTTGCGGATGACACTAAGCTGGGGGGCAGTGTTAGCTGTGAGGAGGATGCTAGGAGACTGCAGGGTGACTTGGATAGGCTGGGTGAGTGGGCAAATGTTTGGCAGATGCAGTATAATGTGGATAAATGTGAGGTTATCCATTTTGGTGGCAAAAACAGGAAAGCAGACTATTATCTAAATGGTGGCCGATTGGGAAAGGGGGAGATGCAGCGAGACCTGGGTGTCATGGTATACCAGTCATTGAAGGTAGGCATGCAGGTGCAGCAGGCAGTAAAGAAAGCGAATGGTATGTTAGCTTTCATTGCAAAAGGATTTGAGTATAGGAGCAGAGATGTTCTACTGCAGTTGTACAGGGTCTTGATGAGACCACACCTGGAGTATTGCGTACAGTTTTGGTCTCCAAATCTGAGGAAGGACATTATTGCCATAGAGGGAGTGCAGAGACGGTTCACCAGACTGATTCCTGGGATGTCACGACTGTCTTATGAAGAAAGACTGGATAGACTTGGTTTATATTCTCTAGAATTTAGAAGATTGAGAGGGGATCTTATAAAAAATTACAAAATTCTTAAGGGGTTGGACAGGCTAGATGCAGGAAGATTGTTCCCGATGTTAGGGAAGTCCAGGACAAGGGGTCACAGCTTAAGGATAAAGGGGAAATCCTTTAAAACCGAGATGAGAAGAACTTTTTTCACGCAGAGAGTGGTGAATCTCTGGAACTCTCTGCCACAGAGGGTAGTTGAGGCCACTTCATTGGCTATATTTAAGAGGGAGTTAGATGTGGCCCTTGTGGCTAAGGGGATCAGGGGGTATGGAGAGAAGGCAGGTACGGGATACTGAGTTGGATGATCAGCCATGATCATATTGAATGGCGGTGCAGGCTTGAAGGGCCGAATGGCCTACTCCTGCACCTAATTTCTATGTTTCTATGTTACTATGTAACTATGTTACCACCCCCTCCCCGGGCACTTTCCCTTGCAACCGCAAGAGATGCAACACTTGTCCCTTTACCTCCCCCCTTGACTCCGTTCAAGGACCCAAGCAGTCGTTCCAGGTGCGACAGAGGTTTACCTGCATCTCTTCCAACCTCATCTATTGCGTCCGCTGCTCTAGATGTCAGCAGATCTATATCGGTGAGACCATGCGGAGGTTGGGCGATCGTTTCGCCGAACACCTCCGCTCGGTCAGCAATAACCAAGCTGACCTCCCGGTGGCTCAGGACTTCAACTCCCCCTCCCACTCCGTCTCCGACCTCTCTGTCCTGGGTCTCCTCCATGGCCACAGCGAGCAGCACCGGAAATTGGAGGAACAGCACCTAGATTTACTAGAATGTTGCCTGGGTATCAGCAACTAAGTTACAGAGAAAGGTTGAACAAGTTAGTGCTTTATTCTTTGGAGCGCAGAAGGTTAAGGGGGGACTTGATAGAGGTTTTTAAAATGATGAGAGGGATAGACAGAGTTGACGTGGAAAAGCTTTTCCCACTGAGAGTAGGGAAGATTCAAACAAGGGGACATGACATGAGAATTAAGGGACTGAAGTTTAGGGGTAACATGAGGGGGAACTTCTTTACTCAGAGAGTGGTAGCTGTGTGGAATGAGCTTCCAATGAAGGTGGTGGAGGCAGGGTCGTTTTTATCATTTAAAAATAAATTGGATAGTTATATGGATGGGAAGGGAATGGAGGGTTATGGTCTGAGCGCAGGTATATGGGACTAGGGGAGATTATGTGTTCGGCACGGACTAGAAGGGTCGAGATGGCCTGTTTCCGTGCTGTAATTGTTATATGGTTATATGGTTATATTCCGTTTGGGGAGTCTGCATCCTGGGGGCATGAACATCGAATTCTCCCAATTTTTTGTTAGTCCTTGCTGTCTCCTCCCCTTCCTCAGTCCCCCTGTTGTCTCCTCCCATCCCCCAGCCTTCGGGCTACTCCTCCTTTTCCCTTTCTTGTCCCCGCCCCCGATCAGTCTGAAGAAGGGTTTCGGCCCGAAACGTTGCCTATTTCCTTCGCTCCATAGATGCTGCTGCACCCGCTGAGTTTCTCCAGCTTTTTTGTGTACCTTTGACTCTCAATGGTCGCCCGGTAGAAGGGCACCAGCCCTTGTGTCACCTGAGCTCTCTCAGGAAGTGGAGTCCCTATTGTCCTCTCTTGACGACCAGGATATGAGGGCTCCTAGGAATTTGGAAGTCCGCCCCCTTTCCACACATACCCCATTTATGCAGAGGAGGGCTGGGTCCATGTTCCGTTACCTCCTGAAACATAGAAACATAGAAAATAGGTGCAGGAGTAGAGGCCATTCGGCCCTTCGAGCCTGCACCATTCGCCATTCAATATGATCATGGCTGATCATCCAACTCAGTATCCTGTACCTGCCTTTTCTCCATACCCTCCGATCCCTTTAGCCACAAGGGGCCACATCTAGCTCCCTCTTAAATATAGCCAATGAACTGTGGCCTCAACTACCTTCTGTGGCAGAGAGTTCCACAGATTCACCACTCTCTGTGTAAAAAATGTTTTCCTCATCCCAGTCCGAAAAGATTTCCCCTTTATCCTTAAAGTGTGTGACCCCTTGTTCTGGACTTCCCCAACAATCTTCCTGCATCTAGCCTGTCCAACCACTTAAGAATTTTGTAAGTTGCTATAAGATCCCCTCTCAATCTCCTAAATTCTAGAGAGTATAAACCAAGTCTATCCAGTCTTTCTTCATAAGACAGTCCTGACATCCCAGGAATCAGTCTGGTGAACCATCTCTGTACTCCCTCTATGGCAAGAATGTCCTTCCGCAGATTAGGAGACCAAAACTGTACGCAATACTCCAGGTGTGGTCTCACCAAGACCCTGTACAGCTGCAGTAGAACCTCCCTGCTCCTATACTCAAATCCTGTCCAGTATTAGCTCCTTTGTCCTTGTGGTGTTCAGTGTGAGGTTAGTTACTGAACACCACTCTGACAGTCGCTGTACCTCGTCCCTGTATGCTGACTCGTCATGTTGGAAGGGTGGGCAGGTGTATTGTCATAGGTGTATAAGGAGTAGAGAAGTGGACTCAGCACACCGCCTTGAAGTGAGCCAGTGCATATGCGATTGCAGCGGCGAGCGTGACCAAACCGGAAGCGGGGGCCGCGCGGAGGTCGAGTGGGTGACGTGAAGTTCGAGCGAAGTCCGCGGGAAGTTCGTGCGTGACGTACGGCGAGCGAGGCCGTCGAGACGCTGCGTACGGCGGCAAGGCGGCTGCGGGCCGGCAGGCCGTTGCCGTGCGGCATTTTTGAACACGGTCAGTTTTTCGGTGCCCCGCGCGATGTCGGGACCAGCGCCGCACAACTCCATACGGCTCCAACGATCGAAGTGGGACCAGCCCCCGCGAGGCCTTACGGCTTAAGCGACGCATGGTGCAGGCGCACGCTGGTGGGACCGGCCCTTTAGAGGTGGGTGGAGGCAGTGAGTCTGTAGCAGGGCCTGTTAACCTCAAACCGGGCAAAGAAACGGTTAAGCTCCTGCTCGTCAGCTGGATTGGCGCGGCCTTTCCTGCCGGGATCGACCGGAGCTCCAGCAGCGGCGGGACAGCGCTGGAACATCGCGGGGCTGGCGATGCCTTACCGGGGGTCGCCGTCTGGAGCCCGGAGTGCTGGACCTGCTGCACCAACATCCTGGAGCTGCGGTTTGCGGAGCTCCCAACGCGGGCGGCGCTGACTAATCAACGCGGGGTCCTGCGACTCTGCCCGGCTCAGCCGGCGGCCTCAGGAGCTGCAGACTCCGGCAGCGGGAGGCGGCTGATCGGGAGGTCCGGGCCGCTGAGGAGGAGGATGCTCACTGTCGGGGTTCGGCGTCGGCGTTCCACCAGCCCCGGCGTGAGGGCCTGAACATCGGGCCACCCGGGGCGGCGACTGCGGGTGCTCGGAAGGCCCCGACCACGGATGAACACGGAGGGGAGGCTGGCTGGACTCTGGTGCCATCCTCACCTTGATGCCATTTATGTTATGTTGTGTCGTGGACTTTCTGTGTTTGTGCTTTTTTTTAATTCAATTTCAATTTTATTTTTAATATGTTGATTATTTATCCATTATTTATTTATGTATTTATTTATTTATGATTTTTTTTTTTTTTTTTTTTTATGATACTGCCTGTAAGGGAAATTCATTTTGTTGTCTCAAATTGAGACAATGACAAGAAATTTGAATACAATACAATACAATGCTGTTGGCACAAGCTTTATAGTTGGTTATGTGCTCTCTCTGTGGGTCGTTGTGTAAGAGCTGGCCCTCAAGCCTCCTCTTGTGGACCAAGATTTTTTATCTCTCTTGAGTTCGCTTGTCACGGTGTTGCACCGGACCTGGTCACCTGACCTGAAGGGGGGTATTCCAATTCCAATAACGTACTCCCACTCTCTCTCTCTCTCTCTCTCTCTCTCTCCTCTCTCTCTCTCTCTCTCTCTCTCTCTCTCTCTCTCTCTCTCTCTCTCTTTCCCCACAGTGTGTCAGATCCTTCCTAAGGGAGTGGCGGCCATCTTGGGTCCTTCATCGAGCCCTGCGTCTGGTTCCTTTGTCAGCCACATTTGCGGGGAGAAGGAGGTGAGTTTAGAAACATAGAAACATAGAAATTAGGTGCAGGAGTAGAGGCCATTCGGCCCTTCGAGCCTGCACCATTCGCCATTCAATTTGATCATGGCTGATCATCCAACTCAGTATCCCGTACCTGCCTTCTCTCCATACCCTCTGATCCCCTTAGCCACAAGGGCCACATCTAACTCCCTCTTAAATATAGCCAATGAACTGGCCTCGACTACCCTCTGCGGCAGAGAGTTCCAGAGATTCACCACTCTCTGTGTGAAAAAAGTTCTCCTCATCTCGGTTTTAAAGGATTTCCCCCTTATCCTTAAGCTGTGATCCCTTGTCCTGGACTTCCCCAACATCGGGAGCAATCTTCCTGCATCTAGCCTGTCCAACCCCTTAAGAATTTTGTAAGTTTCTATAAGATCCCCTCTTAATCTCCTAAATTCTAGAGAGTATAAACCAAGTCTATCCAGTCTTTCTTCATAAGACAGTCCTGACATCCCAGGAATCAGTCTGGTGAACCGTCTCTGCACTCCCTCTATGGTAATAATGTCCTTCCTCAGATTTGGAGACCAAAACTGTACGCAGTACTCCAGGTGTGGTCTCACCAAGACCCTGTACAACTGCAGTAGAACCTCCCTGCTCCTATACTCAAATCCTTTTGCTATGAAAGCTAACATACCATTAGCTTTCTTCACTGCCTGCTGCACCTGCATGCCTACTTTCAATGACTGGTATACCATGACACCCAGGTCTCGCTGCATCTCCCCTTTTCCTAGTCGGCCACCATTTAGATAATAGTCTGCTTTCCTGTTTTTGCCACCAAAATGGATAACCTCACATTTATCCACATTATACTGCATCTGCCATGCATTTGCCCACTTACCCAGCCTATCCAAGTCACCTTGCAGTCTCCTAGCATCCTCCTCACAGCTAACACTGCCCCCCAGCTTAGTGTCATCCGCAAACTTGGAGATATTGCCTTCAATTCCCTCATCCAGATCATTAATATATATTGTAAATAGCTGGGGTCCCAGCACTGAGCCTTGCGGTACCCCACTAGTCACTGCCTGCCATTGTGAAAAGGACCCGTTTACTCCTACTCTTTGCTTCCTGTTTTGCCAGCCAGTTCTCTATCCACATCAATACTGAACCCCCAATGCCGTGTGCTTTAAGTTTGTATACTAATCTCTTATGTGGGACCTTGTCGAAAGCCTTCTGGAAGTCCAGATACACCACATCCACTGGTTCTCCCCTATCCACGCTACTAGTTACATCCTCGAAAAATTCTATAAGATTCGTCAGACATGATTTACCTTTCGTAAAGAGGCAACTTCACTACTCCACACAGACAGCACCCGCGGTCAGGATCGATCCCATGTCTCTGGCGCTGTGAGGCTGCAACTTAGTTTGGTTTAGTTGAGAGATACAGTGCGGCTACAGGCCCTTCGGCCCGACGAGTCCGTGCCGACCAGCGATCCCCGCACACTAACACTATCCTACACACACAATTTCACTAAGCCAATTAACCTACAAATCTGTACGTCTTTGGAATGTGAGAGGAAACCGGAGCATCCGGAAAAAACCCACGCAGTCCAATGCTCAAACTCCGTACATAACTGATAGTAGCAGAATAAGGCCATTCGGCCCATCAAGTCCACTCCACCACTCAATCATGGCTGCTCTATCTCTCCCTCCCAACCCCATTCTCCTGCCTTCTCCCCATAACCCCTGACACCTGTACTAATCAACAATCTATCTGTCTCTGCCTTAAAAATATCCACTGACTTGTGGCCTCCACAGCCGTCTGTGTGGGAAAGAATTCCACAGATTCACCACCCTCTGGCTAAAGATATTCCTCCTCATCTCCTTCCTAAAGGAACGTCCTTTAATTCTGAGGCTGTGCCCTCTGGTCCTAGACTCTCCCACTAGTGGAAACATCCTCTCCACATCCACTCTATCCACGCCTTTCACTATTCTGTACGTTTCGATGAGGTGCCCCGCTCATCCTTCTAAACCGCAGCGAGTACAGGCCCAGTGCCGACAAACGCTCATCGTATGTTAACCCACTCATTCCTGGGATGGTTCTTGTAAACCTCCTCTGGACCCTCTCCAGAGCCGGCACATCCTTCCTGTAAAGGGCCCCTGGGTGGTGGCAGGGTTAACCATATAACATATAACCATATAACAATTACAGCACGGAAACAGGCCATCTCGGCCCTACAAGTCCGTGCCGAACAAAATTTTTTTTTCCCCTTAGTCCCACCTGCCTGCACTCGTACCATAACCCTCCATTCCCTTCTCATCCATATGCCTATCCAATTTATTTTTAAATGATACCAATGAACCTGCCTCCACCACTTCCACTGGAAGCTCATTCCACACCGCTACCACTCTCTGAGTAAAGAAGTTCCCCCTCATATTACCCCTAAACTTCTGTCCCTTAATTCTGAAGTCATGTCCTCTTGTTTGAATCTTCCCTATTCTCAAAGGGAAAAAAAGCTTGTCCACATCAACTCTGTCTATCCCTCTCATCATTTTAAAGACCTCTATCAGGTCCCCCCTTAACCTTCTGCGCTCCAGAGAATAAAGACCTAACTTATTCAACCTTTCTCTGTAACTTAGTTGTTGAAACCCAGGCAACATTCTAGTAAATCTCCTCTGTACTCTCTCTATTTTGTTGACATCCTTCCTATAATTTGGCGACCAAAATTGTACACCATACTCCAGATTTGGTCTCACCAATGCCTTGTACAATTTTAACAGTACGTCCCAGCTTCTATACTCAAGTGTGGTTGGCGTGATGTTGACTCACACTGACACGCCCGGGGTAGGGTTGGTATGACATTGGCGTGACCTACACAGACATGCCCGGGGTGTGGTTGGCGTGGCCTTGGCGTGTCCGTGGCCGAGATTAACGTGTCCCCCGCATGTTCCCACACAGATCCCACACATTAAGGTGGGTCCTGAGGAGACCCCCAGGCTGCAGTACCTCCGCTTCGCCTCCATCAGTCTGTATCCCAGTAACGAAGACATCAGTCTAGCCGTGGGCAGCATCCTGCAGTTCTCCAGCTGCCCGTCTACCAGTCTCGTCTGTGCCAAACCCGAGTGTAAGTCTCGCCCTGTACCCACATATCCCCCCACCCTCAACCCCCTCACACCCCCCACTCCCCCCCCCCCCTCTCACTCTACCCCCCCCCTCATATCCCCCCATACCCCCCTCACCTCCCTCACCCCCACCCCCCCATCCACTAACTCTACCACCCCCTCACCCCCTCACCCCCCCATTCCTTTCATTACCCCACCCCCCCTGTCCTCTCACTCCCTCACCCTCTTTGGGCTGTGTCCTGGCTGTTCCTGGGTCCATGTCTGGGCTGTCTGGGGCCGTGTCCGGCTCCGCGTCTGGGTTGTGTTTGAGTCTGTGTCTGGGCTGTGTCTGGGCTGTGTCCATGTCTGGGCCGTGTCTGACCTCTCTCTCCCCTGCTCCATCTGGAGGAGCCGGTGCTCCATGTCTGTGTCTGGGTCTGTGTCTGGATTGTGTCTGACCTCTCTCTCTCTCTCTCCCCCCAGTTCTGCTCCGTCTGGTGGAGCTGGTACTCCATCAGTGCCTGTATCTGTGTCTGTGTCTGGGCCGTGTCTGGGCCGTGTCTGTGTCTGGGCCGTGTCTGTGTCTGGGCCGTGTCTGTGTCTGGGCCGTGTCTGTGTCTGGGCCGTGTCTGTGTCTGGGCCGTGTCTGTGTCTGGGTCTGGGTCTGTGTCTGTGTCTGGGCCGTGTCTGTGTCCGGGCTGTGTCTGTGTCTGGGCCATGTCTGTGCCGTGTCTGTGTCTGGGCCGTGTCTGGGCCGTGGTCTGGGCTGTGTGTCTGGGCCGTGTCTGTGTCTGGGCCGTGTCTGTGTCCGGGCTGTGTCTGTGTCTGGGCCATGTCTGTGTCTGGGTCGTGTCTGTGTCTGGGCCGCGTCTGGGCCGTGTCTGACCCCTCTCTCTATCTGCTACCCGGTCTGCTCCGTCTGGAGGAGTGTCTGGGTCTGTGTCTGGGCTGCCTGTGTCTGCGTCTGGGCTCTGTCTGGGCCGTGTCTGTGTCTGGGCCGCGTCTGTGTCGTGTCTATGTCCTGGGCCGTGTCTGTGTCTGGGTCTGTGTCTGGGCCGTGTCTGTGTCCGGGCTGTGTCTGTGTCTGGGCCATGTCTGTGTCTGGGTCGTGTCTGTGTCTGGGCCGCGTCTGGGCCGTGTCTGACCCCTCTCTCTATCTGCTACCAGGTCTGCTCCGTCTGGAGGAGCTTGTACTCTGCCTGTGTCTGAGTCTGGGCTCTGTCTGGGCCGTGTCTGTGTCTGGGCCGTGTCTGTGCCATAACTGACCCCTCTCTCTCTCTGCTACCAGGTTATGAGGTCACCAACCCATCCCGCTCTCAGCTCAAGATCATCCTCACTAAACTGATGGAATGCCAATGTCTCACCTCATGAGGACCCCCTGCTAGCTCATCCTCACTAAGGCCCAACTCCGAGGACCCAATCCTCATAACCATATAACCATATACCAATTACAGCCCGGAAACAGGCCATCTCGCCCTACAAGTCCGTGCCGAACAAATGTTTTTTCCCCTTAGTCCCACCTGCCTGCACTCATACCATCACCCTCCATTCCCTTCTCATCCATATGCCTATCCAATTTATTTTTAAATGATACCAATGAACCTGCCTCCACCACTTCCACTGGAAGCTCATTCACACACGCTACCACTCTAATGAGTAAATCAGATTCGATTCAAGATTCAATTTTAATTGTCATTGTCAGTGTACAGTACAGAAACAATGAAATGCATTTAGCATCTCCCGTGAAAAAATAATAAGTAAGTGTCCGGGGGGGGGTGGTGATTGGCAGTCACCGAGGTAAAGAAGTGTGCAACTCATGGTACCACTAAACTTCTGTCCCTTAAGTCTCAAAGTCATGTCATTTGTTTGATCTTCCGTATTCTCAACGGGAAAAGCTTGTCCACATCAAACTCGGTCTATCCCTCTCATCGTTTTAAAGACCCTCTAACAAGTCCTGCATAAACCTTCTGAGCTCCAGAGAATAAAGACGTAACTTATTCAACCTATCTCTGTAACTTAGTTGTTGAAACCCAGGCAACATTCTAGTAAATCTCCTCTGTACTCTCTCTATTTTGTTGACATCCTTCCTATAATTTGGCGACCAAAATTGTACCCCATACTCCAGATTTTGTCTCACCACTGCCTTGTACAATTTTAACATTACATCCCAGCTTCTATACTCAATGCTCTGATTTATAAAGGCTAGCATACCAAAAGCTTTCTTTACCACCCTATCTATATGAAATTCCACCTTCAAGGAACTATGCAGGGGTAGTCCCAGATCCTCGGCTTCAAAATGATAATTATTCAAATCCCATACCATTTACAATGTACGTCCATTTGATTTGTTTCCTGCCAAGTGTGTAGCAATCTCACAGTTATCAGAATTAAATCCATAATGCCATCTTTCAGCCCATTTTTACTAAAGGGCATTAACTCACTCTGTAGACGTTGGAAAGCCTTCTTCATTATCCACAACCACCCCCTATCGTGGTATCATCTACATACTTACTACTCCAATTTACCACACCTTCATCCAGATCATTGATGTAATCTAGATTGTAATGATGTAATGAGCTGAGCACTATAGCTCAGCTTCATTCCTTTTCCCCCCCCCCCCCACTAACTGAGGAGGCCAAGTCATCATCCCAACACACCTCATAATCACTATCAAAAAGACACACACAGGTTGCATGAGGGGGTGTGGGTTGCTCTGTTGGGGAGGAATGACAATTCAGTCCCTTGCAAGAGGGGACATTTGAAACAGGACATGTGAGTCAGTATGGATGGGAATAAGGAATTGTCAGGGTAAAACTTACCCTAATGGGACACATTCTACAGGCCCCCAACAGTAGCATGACATAGAAAACTAGGAAACATAGAAATTAGATGCAGGAGTAGGCCCATTCGGCCCTTCGAGCCTGCACCATTCGCCATTCAATATGATCATGGCTGATCATCCAACTCAGTATCCCGTACCTGCCTTCTCTCCATACCCCCTGATCCCCCTAGCCACAAGGGCCACATTCAACTCCCTCTTAAATATAGCCAAT
>NW_026575878.1:0-27334 GCF_028641065.1 Leucoraja erinaceus | reverse complement strand
TTTTCCAACCCGTTACTCTACCCTCCCTTGTAAAACTGGTCACCACACCATGAAACCTGTCTACCTGCCCTCTCGACACTGCCCCCCTCTGCCCCTCTGAAGGATGTCATTACAATAGCCGGTCCCAGCATCCTCGCCATCTTCAACAGCTCTCTGGCCACTGGCACTGTTCCAACCTGCTTCAAGCAGGCGGTGGTCCAGCCCCTCCTGAAAAAGCCCTTGAAAATGTAATTTTAAGTGAACTTATGCCTTATCTTCACCAAAATACTATCTTGGAAACTTTCCAATCAGGTTTCAGGGCCCACCACAGCACAGAGTCTGCCTTGTTGAAGGTACATAATGACCTACTGCTCACCGTTGACTCCGGCGACTGTGCAATTCTGCTCCTTCTTGACCTCAGCGCAGCATTTGATACTGTTGACCACACCATCCTAATTGGCCGTCTCCGGTACGGGGTTGGTATTGATGGCACTGCCCTGAGCTGGTTCATCTCCTACATCAAAGGTAGGAGTTTCTCTACTAACATAGGCAACTCTTTCATCTCCCCAGCTAGTCTCTGCTGTGGGGTTCCACAAGGTTCCATCCTTGGCCCCATTCTCTTCTCCCTGTATATGCTCCCCTTAGGCCAAGTCATTCAAAGGCACGGCATTTCCTTCCATTGCTACGCAGAAGATACACAACTCTATCTCCCCCTGAAGCCCAAAAACCGATCAAATCTACTTAACCTTATCCGCTGCCTCGAGGATATAAGGTGCTGGATGGCCCAGAACTTCCTCCAACTAAACGAGAGTAACTCTGAGGTCATCCTTCTCGGTCCCTCGGGCTCAATCCAAATGATAGCAGGCAGCCTTGGAAGCCTTACCCCATTACTCAAACTAAAATAAAACAATTCCTCCAGTTTGATGACCTCGAAAAGATCACCCACACATTTATCTCCTCCCGCCTCGATTACGGCAACTCCCTTTACACTGGCATCAGCCAATCTTCCCTGTCCCGCCTGCAACTGGTCCAAAACGCCGCAGCGAGACTCCTGACGGGTACCCGAAAAAGGGACCACATCACCCCGATCCTGGCCTCTCCACTGGCTCCTGGTGCGGTTCCCAATAAATTTCAAGATCCTTCTTTATGTCTACAAAGCCCTTAATGGGCTTGCCCCCACCTACATCAAATGTCTGCTTACCCACCACACCACCTCCAGGTCCCTCAGATCAGTCGACGGGGTTACTGGATATCCTGCGGTCCAGGCATAAGCTCAGGGGCGACCGCGCCTTTGCGGTTGCCACTCCTAGACTGTGGAACAGCATCCCTCTTCCCATCAGAACTGCCCCCACCATCGACTCCTTTAAGTCGAGACAAAACTCATCTTTACTCACAAGCCTTTCTTGGCGTCCTCTGAGGGAGGGCTATATGTATGTATTTATGTATGTACTTAATCTATGAACCAATGTTGTATAACGTTAGTAACTCCACCAATGTAAAGCACTTTGGTCAACGAGAGTTGTTTTTTAAATGTGCTAGAGAAATAAAAGTGTCTTCACAGAGGGCACCACATTTCTTAAAGAGGGCAGTCCTTTGGGGTACAATCCTTAGATATGACTTCTTAAATGGACAGTCCTTCTTAAAGGGGCAGTCCTTAAAGATGCAGTCCTTCTTAAAGGAGCAGTCCTTGAGTGTATCTTTTTTCTTAAAGCGACAGTGTATTTGAAAGATGCAGTCCTTAAAGATACAAACCTTAAAGGTATATTCCTTCTTAAAGGGACAGTGCATCATGAAGGTGTTTTCCCCCTTAAAGTGATAGTCTTTCATAAATGGACTGCCCTTTCTGAAAAGGACAGTCCTTCGTAATGGAACAGCCTCTCTTAAAGGTAAAGTCCATATTAAAGGGACAGTCCTTCTTAAAGCTACAGTCCTCAAGAGTATTTTCCTACTGAAAGGGACAGTCTCTCTTAAAGGGACCGTCTTTCTTAGGACAGCCCTTCTCGACAGAACATCTTCCTTAAGGGACAGTCTCGGGAGAGAGGGTGGAACGAGGAAAGGGAGGTGGAAGGGGAGGGGAGAGGGGAGGGTGGTAGAGGGAGAATGGGGGGAGAAGGGGATGGGGGCGGGGTGAGAAGGGAAGAGGAGGGGGAGGAGAGGAAGAGGTGTGCTCTCCTTTCCCCATTAGAGTTTCCGGAAGAGGGAGAGGAGACCGCGGTGGTCCCGGGGAGATTGGGAAGGGGAAGGTGTGTCGACTCTACCCCCTCCCCTTGAACTCTCCCCCCGCCTCTCCTGTCCATGCTGAGTCTGTAGCTGCTGTTGTAGAATAGTCTGTACATCCTCCTGTTGAACAGAGAGTGGAGGGAGAGAGTTTGGAGCGAAGAGGGGGGAGGAGGGGAGAGGGGGGAGAGAGAAAGAGGGGAAGAGAGTGATGGGAGCGAGAGAGAAGGGGGAGAGAGAAGGGGGAGTGAGGGAGAGGGAGACAGAGGGGGTAGAGAGCGAGGGTGAGAGAAAAAGGAGTGGAGAGTGAGAGAGGGGGGTCAGTGATGGGATAGCGAGGGGGAGATAGATAAAGTGGGAAGAGGAGGAGGAAGGAGAGAGATGGGAGCGAGAGAGAGGGGGAGAGAGAAAGGGGAGGAGGAGAGGGAAGAGAGGAAGAGGGAGAGCAGGAGAGAGTGAGACAAAGGGGGTTGGAGAGAAATTGATTAGAAGGGTCCTTTATCGCCCTCAATCCAAAGTGCTTACCCCCCGCCCCCACTACAAAAGGGCAGCATGGTGGTGCAGCGGTAGAGTTGCTGCCTCACATCGCCAGAGAACCGGGTGTGATCCTGACTACGTGTGCTGTCTGTACAAAGTTTATACCGCCTCCCCGTAACCGCCGTGGGATTTCTCCGGGGGATCCGGTTTCCTCCCACAGTCCAAAGACACCCAGGTTTGTAGGTTAATTGGCTTGGGTAAAATTGTAAGATGTCCCCAGTGTGTAGGATAGTGTTAGGGTGCGGGGGTCGCTGGTCGGCGCGGACCCGGTGGGTCAAATGGCCAGTTTCAGCGCTGTACCTCTAAACCAGTGGTTCCCAACGTGGGGCGTACGCCTCACAGGGGGGCAATTTGATTTTTAAGGGGGGCAATTGAGCGCGACTGACGAGGTCAGGGTCCAAATTTTCGTTTTATTTTTTTTTTACAATTTTTTAGTAATTTCTTGCTCAGAACTTTAACTGTCTTTTGTTTATTTCATTTTTTTTTCATGGATGCCATGTTCTTTTGAAGCTTGTTTAAACCAAGGTATTGGCGTTTTAAGCTTCTTCAGCTGAAACGGAGTTCACTTTTTAAATGATAAGAATTATATATCACCACATGGGGGGGGGGCATCAGGATTTTAGAGGTGATTAGGTGGGGCATGGCCAAAAAAAGGGTGGGAACCACTGCTCTAAACTAAACCGGTGTGAACAAGTGAACAAGTAGTAAACACTGCCCAGTCCATCATCGGTTCTGACCTTCCTTCCATCGAGGGGATTTATCGCAGTCGCTGCCTCAAAAAGGCTGGCAGTATCATCAAAGACCCACACCATCCTGGCCACACACTCATCTCCCTGCTACCTTTAGGTAGAAGGTACAGGAGCCTGAAGACTGCAACGACCAGGTTCAGGAATAGCTACTTCCCCACAGCTATCGGGCTATTAAACCTGGCTCGGACAAAACTCTTATTATTAGTAACCCATTATCTGTTATATGCACTATATCAGTTTATTTATTCATGTGTATATATATCTATATTATGGTATATGGACACACTGATCTGTTTTGTAGTCAATGCCTACTATGTTCTGTGTGCTGAAGCAAAGCACGAATTTAATTGTCCTATCAGGGACACATGACAATAAACTCACTTGACTTGACTTGATCGCTGGTCGGCGCAGACTTGGGAGGCAGAGAGGGAGGGAGAGATGGAGAGCGGGAGAGAGAGAGGGGGGGGGGGGAGGAGGGAGGGAGAGAAGAAGGGACTCACCTGCCAGTCCTCTAGTTCTTGACTAAGTCGAACCTTGTGACGAACGGTGGTGATAAGTTGCCGACTTAGAGAATCTCTTTCATCCCGAACTTGTTCCAGCTCTCGCTCCAACTCTCGCTTCCTAACACAGAGAGAGAGGGTCAGAGAGGAGAGAGAGGGAGGGCAGAGAGGGAGGAGAGAGTGGGGGAAGGTGAGGCAGGAGAGAGTGAGGCGAGGGTGAGGGGGGAGAGGAAGAGAGAGTAAAGGACAGGGTAGAGAGCGAGGGGAGAGAGATGGGGAGAGGGGAGGGGAGAGGGAGAGTGGGAGAGAAAGAGGGGAGAGAGTGAAGGGAGAGTGAGGTTGGAGAGATTGGGGAGAGAGAGGAAGGGAGTTGAGGGAGAGAGGGGGAGGAGAGAGAGAGGAGAGAGAGAGGGTGGAGTGAGAGAGTGGAGACAGCGAGGGAGAGGGGGGAGAGTGAAAGAGGGGGGAAAGAGAGGGAGAGAGAGGAGTAGAGAGGGAAAAGGGGAGATAAAGAGGTGAAAGAGGGTAGAGAGCGGGAGGAGAGAGCGTAGAGTGGAAAGAGGTGGGAGAGAGAGAGAAAGTGAAGAGAGAGGGGGGAGGAGAAAGAGGGGAGGAGAAAGAGGGAAGAGAGGGGTAGTGAGAGGCGGAGAAATGGAGAGAGTGAAAGAGAGGGGGGAAGTGAGTGAGAGGGGAAGGGAGAGAGGGGGAGAGGAGTGTGAGTGGGGAGAGAATTGGGCAGGAGAGAGTGGAGGGAGGGAGAGGGGGAAAAGAGGGGGGAAAATGGTGGGGGAGAGAGAGAAGTGAAAACCCGGAGTTGGTCTCACTTGCGGATCGCTTCGTCCCGGGAGTGGATGGCCTGCTGTAAGACTCGGAGCGGATCACTGTCCTGGATCGGCTCCTGCAGTTCCTCAAACTCTGCGCTGTCTCCCACCTGTACTCGACCCTGGTGAGGGAGGAAGGGAGGGGAGAGAAGGGAAGGGGAGGGGAAGGGAGGGACGGAGGGAAGGGTGGGAGAGGGGAGAGAGGTCAGCAAGCTGTTTTCCCCCTTCTCTCCCTCCCCCCTCTATCCTTAAGGGGAGTAAGGGGCGACCACAGCTGACAAGGGCAGTCAGGGACAGTGTAAAAATAAAAGAGAAGTACAACGTAGCAAAGATGAGCGGGAAGCAAGAGGATTGGGTAATGTTTAAAGAGCAACAGAAAATAACTAAAAAGACAATACGGGGAGAAAAGATGAGGTACGAAGGTAAGCTAGCCAAGAATATAAAGCAGGATAGTAAAAGCTTCTTTAGGTATGTGAAGAGGAAAAAATTAGTTAAGAGCAAAGTTGGACCCTTGAAGACCGAAAAAGGTGAATTTATTATGGGGAACAATGAAATGGCAGATGTTGAACATGTACTTTGGATCCGTCTTCACTAAGGAGGACACAAACAATCTTCCTGATATAGTAGTGACCAGAGGATCTGGGGTGAGGGAGGAACTGAAGGAAATCCACATTAGGCAGGAAATGGTGTTGGATAGACCGATGGGACTGAAGGCTGATAAATCCCCAGGGCTTGATGGTCTGTATCCCAGGGTACTTAAGGAAGTGGCTCTAGAAATCGTGGATGCATTGGTGATCATTTTCCAATGTTCAGGATCAGTTCATGTGGATTGGAGGATAGCTAATGTTATCCCACTTTTCAAGAAAGGAGCGAGAGAGAAAACGGGGAATTACAGACCAGTTAGCCTGACCGGTGGTGGGAATGATGCTGGAGTCAATTACTAAAGAGGTAATAATGGGGCATTTGGATAGCAGTAAAAGGATTAGTCCGTCAGCATGGATTTATGAAAGGAAAATCATGCTTGACTAATCTTTTGGAATTTTTTGAGGATGTGACATGTAAAATGGATGAAGGGGAGCCAGTGGATGTAGTGTATCTAGACATTCAGAAAGCCTTTGATAAGGTCCCGCACGGGAGACTGGTGACTAAAATTAGAGCACATGGTATTGGGGGTAGGGTGTTGACGTGGATAGAAAATTGGTTGGCAGACAGGAAGCAAAGAGTAGGAGTGAACGGGTCCTTTTTGAATGGTAGGCATTGGCGAGTGGAGTGCCGCAAGGCTCGGTGTTGGGGCCGCAACTGTTTACCATATATATTAATGATTTGGAAGAGGGAATTAGGAGCAACACTAGCAAGTTTGCGGATGACACAAAGGTTGGTGGCAGTGTGAACTGTGAAGAGGATGTTAGGTGGTTGCAGGGTGACCTGGACAGGTTGAGTGAGTGGGCAGATGCGTGGCAGATGCAGTATAATATAGATCTTAAGCAGTTGGTCCCCTTTTATCGACTTTTTGGAATCATGTGATGCAGCGGTACCGTAAAGATTACTGATTTCAGGTCAGGTCGTGGATAGATTTACATCTCCGAATAAAGATTTGAAAATTTCTCTTTTAAGGGTCTTTTTCTCCTATTTCTACTTTCCATTTTTTCTTTTCTTATACACACACTTCACGTTTTTCTATTTTCTACTATCTATTTTTCCTCTTTTTCTCTTCTCCAATTGTTTTGTGTTTTTTTTTTCCTTCTTCTTGTCTTTCTTATTTCATTTTCAAAAACATAAAACTAGAGGTTGCTCATGGAATGTATAATTATGTTATGACATAGTTGGCACCTAAAATTAGGTCCCACTGTATTGTTTTGTACTGTACTAGCTTCTAATAAAATAAATTTTAAAAAAACCAAAAGAAAATCCACTTTGGCGGCAAAAACAAGGGGGCAGATTATTATCTCAATGGGGTTAGGTTAGGTAAGGGGGAGGTACAGCGAGACCTGGGTGGCCTTGTACACCGGTCACTGAAGGTTGGCGTGCAGGTACAGCAGGCAGCGAAGAAAGCTAATGGAATGTTGGCCTTCATAACAAGAGGATTTCAGTATAGGAGTAAAGAGGTTCTTCTGCAGTTGTATAGGGCTCTGGTGAGACCACATCTGGAGTATTGTGTACAGTTTTGGTCTAATTTGAGGATTAGTGATTGTGATCGTGATTGAGGCAGTGCAGTGTAGGTTCACGAGATTGATCCCTGGGATGCCAGGACTGTCATATGAGGAAAGATTGAAAAGACGAGGCTTGTATTCACTGGAGTTTAGAAGGATGAGGGGATTCCTATAGAAACATATACAATTATAAATTATAAAAGGACTGGACAAGCTTGATGCAAGAAAAATGGTCCCAATGTTGGGTGAGTCCAGAACCAGGGGCCACAGTCTTAGAATAAAGGGGAGGTCATTTAAGACTGAGGTGAGAAAAATCTTTTTCATCCAGAGAGTTGTGAATTTATGGAATTCCCTGCCACAGAGAGGGCAGTGGAGGCCAGATCACAGGATGGATTTAAGAGAGTTAGATAGAGCTCTAGGGGCTAGTGGAATCGAGGGATATGGGGAGAAGGCAGGCATGGGTTATTGATAGGGGACGATCAGCCATGATCGCAAGGAATGGCGGTGCTGGCTCGAAGGGCCGAATGGCTCCTGCTGCACCTATTTTGGATGTTTCTATGTTTCTAACCTACAAACCCGCACGTCTTGTCACATTTTACTTGTCACATTTTTTGAGGATGTGACAAGTAAAATGGATGAAGGGGTGCCAGCGGATGCCTTTGATAAGGTCCCGCACGGGAGACTGGTGACTAAAATTAGAGCACATGGTATTGGGGGTAAGGTGTTGACGGATAGAAAATTAGTTGGCAGACCGGAAGCAAAGAGTCGGAGTGAACGGGTCATTTTCAGAATGGCAGGCAGTGTCGAGTGGAGTGCCGCAAGGGGAAACAACTGTTTACCGTATATATTAATGATTTGGAAGAGGGAATTAGGAGCAACACTGGCAAGTTTGTGGATGACACAAAGCTGGGTGGCAGTGTGAACTGTGAAGAGGATGTTAGGAAGTTGCAGGGTGACCTGGACAGGTTGAATGAGTGGGCAAATGCGTGGCAGATGCAGTATAGTAGAGATAAATGTGAGGTTATCCACTTAGGTGGCAAAAACAAGGGGGCAGATTATTATCTCAATGGGGTTAGGTTAGGTAAGGGGGAGGTGCATCGAGGCCTGGGCATCCTTGTACACTGGTCACTGAAAGTTGGCTAGTGGAATCAGGGGATATGGGGAGAAGGCCGGCACGGGTTATTGATAGGGGACGATCAGCCATGATCACAATGAATGATCACAAGAGGACGTACAGAGACAAGATGGAGTTACAGATGGAGCAGCAGGACACCAGAAGCCTGTGGCAGGGGCTACGGATTGTAACCAACTACCGGAGCACCCCTCCTTCATCCGCAAGTGCCGGCACCTCCCTAGCTGATGACCTGAACTCCTTTTACGCTCGTTTCGAGAGGGGCAACACCACCCCAGGTCTGCCGACTATCGACAATACCGCCAGCGGGCTGGCTACCGAAGCTGAAGGGAGGAATGTGCACACATTCTCGCTGTCCGAGCACGACGTGAGGAGGGCACTGACACGGGTGAACACGAGAAAAGCTGCAGGCCCCGATGGCATCTCGGGGCGAGTACTCAAGTCCTGTGCTCACTACATTATTCAACCTCTCCCTGGACAAGTCCGTGGTCCCTGGACAAGTCCGTGGTCCCTGCCTGCTTCAAAAAATCTATCATTGTACCGGTACCTAAAAATGCCTCCCCAGCCTGTCTGAATGACTACCGTGGTGGCCCTTACCTCGGTAGTCATGAATTGCTTTGAGAGGCTGGTGAAGAAACACATCTGCGCCTTCCTCCCTCGGAACATGGACCCGTTGCAGTTCGCATACCGTCCGAACAGATCCACGGACGATGCGGTCTCCCAGGTCTTGCACACCGCTCTCTCCCATCTGGACAGCCAGAAGGGGGGCTACGTGAGGATGCTGTTCATAGACTACAGTTCAGCCTTCAACACGATAGTCCCCACCAGACTGGCCGGGAAGCTAATAGTATTGGGGCTCAACACCTCCCTGTGTGCCTGGGTCCTGGACTTTCTCACCGCCAGGCCCCAGGTAGTCAAGATGGGAGGGAATACATCGAAGTCCCTCACCCTGAGCACAGGATCGCCCCAGGGTTGCGTCCTCAGCCCCCTATTGTACTCCCTGTACACACATGACTGTGTGGCTAGGTTCAGCTCCAATTCAATAATTAAGTTTGCTGATGACACTGTGGTGGTGGGCCTGATCTCAGACAACGATGAGAAGGCCTACCGGGAGGAGGTGGCTGATCTAGCACTCTGGTGCCAGGAGAACAGCCTCCTCTTGAACATCAAAAAAACAAAGGAGCTGATCATGGACTTTAGGAGGGCACATCATCCGAGGACGTACACTCCATTGAGGATAGGGTGAACTGTGGATAGGGTGAACTGTTTTAAATATCTGGGAGTCCACATTTCCGAGGATATGACATGGGCATCACACGCCTCAGCACTCGTGGGTAAGGCAAGGCAGCGCCTTTACCACCTCAGGCAATTGAGGAAATTCAGTGTCTCCGAGGATCCTCCAGTGCTTCTACGCAGCGGCGGTGGAAAGCATCTTGTCCGGGAACATTACCATCTGGTTTGGGAATTGCTCTGCCAAGGTCAAGAAGGCTCTGCCGAACGCACTATGGGAACTTCACTTGCCCCCCTGCAGGAACTATATATCAGGAGGTGCAACTCCAGAGCCAACAATATCATGAGAGACCCCTTCCACCCCTGCAATGGACTGTTCCAGTTGCTACGGTCAGGCAAACGCCTCCGTTGCCATGCGGTGAGAACGGAGAGGTTGAGAAGGAGTTTCTTCCCAGAGGCCATTCGGACTGCAAACGCCTATCTCACCAGGGACTAACTCTACTGAACGTTTTTCCTTCCATTATTTATTATGTAAAGGTATATGTGTGTTATGATTGTGTTTATAGGTTGTTTGTCTTTTTGCACAAAAGTCCGCGAGCATTGCCACTTTCATTTCACTGCACATCTCGTATGTGTATGTGACAAATAAACTTGACGACTTGACTTGAATAGCGGTGCTGGATGAAAGGGCCCAATGGCCTCCTCCTGCACCTATTCTCTATGTTTCTATGTCTTTGTGGGACTTGTGAGGGAACTGGAGCACCCGGAGAACAGCCACGCAGGTCACAGGGAGATCATGCAAACTCCACACAGGCAGCACCTGTGGTCAGGATGGAACACGGGACTCTGGCGCCGTGAAGCACAAACTCTGCAGACATGGGCGAGGTAATACGATGGGTACAACTCTCCCTCCACCCTCTCCCTCTCACCTGTTGTCCACTCCCCGGTCTCTCAGGAGTCTCCAGCTCCCTCCGGGAACGTTCTGGAAACTTTCTGGAAATATCTGCTCTCCTGAATTCCGGAAATTTGTGCCTGGTCCGGCCTTTCCTGACAATCTGGGGGAGGGGGGAGAGGGGGGGGGGGGGAGAGAGAGGAAGAAGGAGGAGAGAGAGGGAGGGGGAGAGGGGGAAGGGGATAGGGGGGGATAGGGTGGATAGAGAAAGGGGGAGAGAGAGATGAAGAGAGAGAGAGAGAGAGAGATGGAGAGAGAGAGAGGGAGAGAGAGAGGGAGAGAGAGGAGAGTGAAGGTGAAAGAGGGAGAGAGAAATGGGGAAGAGAGAAATGGGAGAGGGAGAGAGGTGCGGTGGAAGTGATGGGAGGCAGAAGTGGGGATAGAGGGAGGGAGAGAGAGCCATTAGTTAGGGGATGAGGATTCATCCTGCCTCCCATTCTGCTCCCCGTGTTGCTGAAGGTTATTCAGCCCATCTAAATCAGTGCTATCTCCTTAACGCCTCACACCCACCCTTCAACTCTGACCCTAAACAGTTCCATGGACAGAGGGGCGGAGGGGGAGAGTGAGAGAGGAAGCGGGAGAGACGTGGGGTGAGAGGGAGAGAGAGGGGGAGGGAGAGAGGGGGAGGGGGAGGGGGAGAGACACAGGGAGAGAGCGAGAGGGAGGGAGAGGGAGGGAGGGAGAGGGGGAGGGAGGGAAGAGAGAGAGGGGGAGACGGATGGAGGGGAGGTAGCATGACAGTGTCATGGTGGGGGTGGTGTGGGTCTCTCTCTCTGTCTCTCACTCTCTCCCTGTCTCATAGAAACATAGAAACATAGAAATTAGGTGCAGGAGTAGGCCATTCGGCCCTTCGAGCCTGCACCGCCATTCAATATGATCATGGCTGATCATCCAACTCAGTATCCCGTACCTGCCTTCTCTCCATACCCCCTGATCCCCTTAGCCACAAGGGCCACATCTAACTCCCTCTTAAATATAGCCAATGAACTGGCCTCAACTACCCTCTGTGGCAGAGAGTTCCAGAGATTCACCACTCTCTGCGTGAAAAAAGTTCTTCTCATCTCGGTTTTTTAAAGGATTTCCCCTTTATCCTTAAGCTGTGACCCCTTGTCCTGGACTTCCCTAACATCGGGAACAATCTTCCTGCATCTAGCCTGTCCAACCCCTTAAGAATTTTGTAAGTTTCTATAAGATCCCCTCTCAATCTTCTAAATTCTAGAGAGTATAAACCAAGTCTATCCAGTCTTTCTTCATAAGACAGTCCTGACATCCCAGGAATCAGTCTGGTGAACCGTCTCTGCACTCCCTCTATGGCAATAATGTCCTTCCTCAGATTTGGAGACCAAAACTGTACGCAATACTCCAGGTGTGGTCTCACCAAGACCCTGTACAACTGCAGTAGAACCTCTCTGCTCCTATACTCAAATCCTTTTGCAATGAAAGCTAACATACCATTCGCTTTCTTTACTGCCTGCTGCACCTGCATGCCTACCTTCAATGACTGGTGTACCATGACACCCAGGTCTCGCTGCATCTCCCCCCCTTTCCCAATCGGCCACCATTTAGATAATAGTCTGCTTTCCTGTTTTTGCCACCAAAATGGATAACCTCACATTTATCCACATTATACTGCATAGTGTCTGTCTCTCTCTCGCTGTCTCTCTCCACCCCCCCTCTCTCTCTCTCTCTCTCTCTGTCTGTCTGTCTGTCTGCGATAGAGTTTCCACTAGTGGGAGAGTCCAGGACCAGACGGCATAGCCTTAGAATTAAAGGACTTGAGGAATTTCTTTAGCGAGAGGGTGGTGAATCTGTGGAATTGTTTGCCACACACAGTTCTCGCCCCCCCCCCCACCCTCACGTCAGTCTGAAGAAGGGTTTCGAGCTGAAAAGTTGCCTATTTCCTTCGCTCCATAGATGCTGCCTCACCCGCTGATTCTCCAGCATTTTTGTCCACCTTCACTTTTCAAGCATCTGCAGTTCCTACTAAAACAGTTGTGGAGGCCAATTCAGTGGATATATTTAAGGCAGAGGTAGATAGTACAGGTGTCAGGGGTTATGGGAACAAGGCAGGAAAATGGGATTAGGAGGGAGAGATAGATCAGCCATGATTGAATGGCGGAGTAGACTGGATGGGCCGGATGGCCTAATTCTGCTCCTAATCTGAGGAAAGACATTCTTGCCATAGAGGAAGTACAGAGAAGGTTCACCAGACTGATTCCTGGACTTTCATATGAAGAAAGACTGAATAGACTCGGCTTGTACTCGCTAAAATTTAGAAAATTGAGGGTTGATCTTATAGAACCTTACAAAATTCTTAAGGGGTTGGACAGGCTAGATGCAGGAAGATTGTTCCTGATGTTGCGGAAGTCCAGAACAAGGGGCCACAGTTTAAGGATAAGGTGGAAATCTTTTAGGACCGAGATGAGAAAAACATTTTTCACACAGAGAGTGGTGAATCTCTGGAATTGTCTGCCGCAGAAGGTAGTTGAGGCCAGTTCATTGGCTATTTTTAAGAGAGAGTTAGATGTGGCCCTTGTGGCTAAGGGTATCAGGGGGTATGGAGAGAGGGCAGGTACGGGATACTGATTTGGATGATCAGCCATGATCATATTGAATGGCGGTACAGGCTCGAAGGGCCGAATGGCCTACTCCTGCACCTATTTTCTATGTTTCTATCACCAATGAACTCTCACCCTATCTGTCTCTCTGTCTCTCTCCCTGTACCTCTATCAGTGTGTGAGTGTCTCTCTCTCTCTCTCTCTCTGCCCTGGGTGTGTGTTTCGCTCCCCGGTTGAAGGTGGTGGAATGTAGTCAGACTGGATGGGACAGATGCCTGGCAGAAAACGCCCAGCGATCCCAGTGTGTGTGTGTGTGTGGGTTTGTGAACAAAAAATCCTGGGGAAACTCAGCGGGTGAGGCAGGATCTATGGAGAGAAGGAATAGATGACGTTTCAGGTCTCAAAATGCTTTTTGTTTTCTTGTCAGGGGACAGAAAATACATGATTACAGTCGAGCTGTCCATAGTATGCAGAAACGGGATAAAGGGAATAACGTTTGGTGCAAGATAAAGTCCAGTAAAGCCCAATTATAGATAATCCGAGGGTCTCCAATCAGGTAGATGGGAGGTCAGGACTGATCTTTAGCAGGTCAGATGATTCCTCAGTTCCATGAAAAGAACTGGGAAGAAACTGTCCCTGATTCTGGAGGTGCGCATTTTCACAATTCTGTACCTCTTGCCAAGAGACAATAGACAATAGGTGTAGGAGCAGGAGCAGGCCATTCGGCCCTTCGAGCCAGCACCGCCATTCAATGTGATCATGACTGGTCATCCCCAATCAGTACCCCGTTCCTGCCTTCTCCCCATATCCCCTGACTCCGCTTTCTTTAAGAGCCCTATCTAGCTCTCTCTCGAAAGCATCCAGAGAACCGACCTGAGGCAGAGAATTCCACAGACTCAACACTCTCTGTGAGAAAAAATGTTTCCTAGTCTACGTTCTAAATGGCTTACTCCTTATTCTTGAACTGTGGCCCCTGGTTCTGGACTCCCCCAACATCGGGAACATGTTTCCTGCCTCTAGCGTGTCCAAGCCCTTAACAATCTTATATGTTTCAATGCCTGATGGTGGAGAGGAAAGAGGGATTGACTGGAGTGAGAGTGTGTGAGTGAATGGGAGTGTTTGTGTTAGTCCAAGAATCATACAGAATGGGAGCTTCGGCCCAACTGGCCACATCGTCCATCATGCCCCATCTACACTAGACCCACCTGCCCACGATTGGCCCATATCCCTCTAAACCTGTCCTATTGATTGTACCTGTCCATATATTACTGAAACGTTGGGATCGTCCCAGCCTCAACTACCTCCTATGATGTGCGTGTGTGAGAGAGAAATGGAACGATGCTGGCTGAGCTTCACTGTGTCTGTGTGTGATTCTCCCATGATTCTACCCAATCCCGAGCCTGTAGCCCTCTTTTCATCCCTCGCTCCCTCTCCCTCCATTCCTCATTCCCTTTCTCACCATCACTCCCTCTCTCCCTCCCTCCCTCTCACTCACTCCATCCCTCCATCTCACCTCTCCAGGCCTCCCTCTCTCCGCAGGCCTGTCCCCCCTGCTCTCTCCCCGTAGCTCGGATTCCAGCGTGTGAACTCGAGGCTCCTTCATCCTCGACTGCCCCTCGCCCCTCCGACTCAGCTCCCTCTCCTCTCTCGGCAGTCCCTGGTGAGAGGTTAGAGACTCATCAGTCAGGGGGAGGTGGATGTGGAGGAGGGGGGAGTAATGCTGGGGGGAGAACGTTTGAAGTGTAGGCCCGGGCATATGCCTGGTCTGTAGGCCTAGGCCTTTAGCTCCTTCCAGGCCTTTAGGCTTAAGGTTTTAGACCTGTGTCTAGTCTGTAGGCCTAGGCTTCTGACCCATGGCCAGGACAGTGGACCAGGCTTTGGGCTCCATTCGAGGCCTGTAGGTCTAGGCCTTTAGCCGCTTACAGGTATGTAGGCCCAGGCTTTTAGGCCTGTGTCTAGCCAGTAGGCTCAGGATTTTATGCAACTTCCAGGCCATTAAGCCCAGGCTATGGCCTACGTTCACGGCGAGTAGCCCCACACATTGAGGCCTGTGTCCAGCCTGTAGTTTAGTTGAAAGATACAGCGTGGAAACAGGCCCTTCAGCCCACCGTGTCCGCGCCGACCAGCGATCCCCGCACACTAACACTATCCTACACGCTAGGGACAATTAACATTGACCAAGTCAATTTATCCTACAAACCTGAACGTCTTCGGAGTGTGGCAGTAAACCGGAGCACACGGAAAATACCTACACAGATCACGGGGAGAACGCACAAACACCGTACAGACAGCACCCATAGTCAGGGTCAAACCCGGGTCTCTGCACTGTGAGGCAGCAACATTGCAC
Organism: Leucoraja erinaceus; assembly: GCF_028641065.1. Classification (NCBI taxonomy): domain Eukaryota; kingdom Metazoa; phylum Chordata; class Chondrichthyes; order Rajiformes; family Rajidae; genus Leucoraja; species Leucoraja erinaceus. The sequence goes on along the minus strand of NW_026575878.1, from coordinate 12,162 downwards.
CACCGTGCCACCCACATCATTACACAGTATCCTGTAGGCTCAGGCTTTGTGTTGCATTCAAGGCCGCTAGGCCCAGCCTTTGACGCCACTGTCTAGCCGGGAGGCCCATGTTTTTAGCCACGTACAAGCCAGTTTTTTTGGCCTTTCTAGCCTCTAGGCCCGGACTTTGAGGCATCTGTCTAGCTGAGGCCTGTAGGCCTTAGTTTTAGGCTCCATTCAGGCCTGTAGGCAAAGGCTGTTCGGCAGGCAGCGAAAGCCTGGATTTGAAGTGAGGGGGGGAGGGAGGGAGAGAGCTAAGGAAGGAGGGAGGGAAGGAAGGAGGGAGGGGAGTGGAGAGGGACGGAGGGAATGTGGGTGGAGGAGAGGAAGGGAGAAAGGGAGAGGAGGGAGGGAGAGGAGGCCCAGGCTCTATAGCCACTTCAAGACCTGTAGGCCTAGACTTTTAGGCATGCGCCTAGCCTCTAGGCCCGGACTTTGAGGACTCCATCTAGCTTGCAGGCCCAGGTTTTAACCAATTCCAGGCATGTAGGGCCCAGCATTAGGCTCCATCTCAGCCTCTAGGCCCAGACTTTAGCTACCTCCCAAACTGTAGGCACAGGCTTTGGCTCAAAGACTTGTAGTCCCAGGCTTTGGTTTCCATCTCAACCCCTAGGTCCTGGCTGTTCGGAAGGGCAGTGAAAGCCTGGATTTGAAGGCCATGGGTTTGGGCGGAAGGTTGAGTCGGGCCTAATGCCTTAGGCTCTGTGGGACTCACCTCCGTCTCCCACTCGGGCGGCTCCATGCGGCGGCCCAGCTGCCCGGCCTTCTCCGCCAGGGCCCTGGCCAACTCCACGATCAGGAACAACTCCTGCCCTCTCCTCCTCAGCGCCTCCTTCAGCCTCTCGGCCTCCTCCTCCTGCTCCCATCCGGGGCCGGGCCTGGGGGTGTAGGCATCACGCCGGCCCAGCGGGAAGGCCAGGAAATTCTCCTCCAGGGCCGGCCACACTCCCTCAGGCTTCAGGCCTCGACGGGCTGACATCAGTCCCCTGACTTCACCAACATTAACCGGAGAGGCTCAGTGCCCAGAGTAGGGCCTGGCTCACTCACTCACTCACTCACTCACTCACTCACTCACTCACTCACTCACTCACTCACTCACTCACTCACTCACTCACTCACTCACTCACTCACTCACTCACTCACTCACTCACTCACTCACTCACTCACTCACTCACTCACTCACTCACTCACTCACTCACCCACTCACTCACTCACACTCACTCACTCACTCACTCACTCACTCACTCACCACTCACTCACTCACTCACCCACTCACTCACTCACTCACTCACTCACTCACTCCCAGTCTCCCTCCCTCCCTTAATCTCTCACTCACACTGCCTCCCTCAATCTCTTTCCCTCTCTTCCTCACTCCCTCCCTCCCTCTATTTCTCTCACCCTTTCCTGCAATCCCCTTTTATCAATCTCCCTCTCTCCCTCCCTCAATATCCCTCCTCTCCCTCCATCTCTTTATTCTTCCCTCACTCTTTTCCTTCCACCTTCCCTCCCTCACTCACTATCTCCCTCCTGTCCTCATTCACTCGCTCCCACAATCCCGCATTCTCTCCCCCTACACTCAATCTCCTCACTCTTCCCTCTTTCACTTCCTCTCTAATCTCCCCGTCACTCCCTCTCTCAATATACCTCCCTCTCTCTCTCCCTCCCTCACGACTGCCTTCACGCTCTTCCTCAATCTCTGCCACTCCTCCACCCCCCTCTCTCTCTCTCCCCTAATCTTTCAAATACCACAAATGCACACTCGCTAAAAACTCTCTCTCCCGGTCACACACACTCTCCCTGTGTCTGTCTCCACCCTGGCCTCTTGAACCAGTCGCTCCCACACAGCTCTCTCCCCTCCCCGCCTCTTCCTCCCCTCCCTTTGCTCCTCCCTCCTCTCCTCCCCCCTCCTGCCAGAGAGAGAAAGTGAGAGAGACGCGCACACACAGACCCAAAGATCTTATAGCGAAGCGCAGCACAGACCGACAGAGGGAGAGAGACAGAGAGAGATACAGCGTGACAGAGAGAGAGATAGAGACAGAGGCAAAGATCCTCTAGTATCATTGGACAGACAGAAAGAGAGGGAGAGGGAGCGACAGAGGGAAGAGAGGGAAAGGGAGGAGAGGGAGGGAGAGAGGAGAGGGAGGGAGGAGAGGGAGAGGGGAGGAGGGGAGAGAGGGAGGGAGAGAGGAGATGGAGGGGGAGAGAGGGGAAGAGGGAGGGGGAGGGGGAGGGAGAGGGAGGGAGGGAGAGGGGGAGAGAGGGAAAGGGAAAAAGGGAGGGAGGGAGAGAGAGGTGAGAGAGGGAGATAGAGAGGGGGAGAGGGAGGGAGAGAGGGAGAGAGGGAGAGAGGGAGAGAGGGAGAGAGGGAGAGAGAGAGAGAGAGAGAGAGACTGGAAAGATACAGAATGAGAGGGAATGGAGAGGGAGGGGGAGAGGGAGGAGGGAGAGGAGAGGGAGGGAGAGGGAGGAGGGAGGAGAGGGAGGGGGAAGGGAGAGAGGAGAGGGGAGAGGGAGGGGGAGAGGGAGGGGGAGGGAGATGGAGGGAAGGGGGAGGGAGCGAGGGAGGGGGGGGGGAGGGAGAGGAGGGATGGAGGGAGGGGGAGAGAGGGGAGGGAGAGGAGGAGGAGGAGGGAGAGAGAGGAGAGGAGAGAGGGAGAGGGAGAGGAAGGGGGAGAGGGAGGGAGAGAGAAAGGGAGGAAGGGGAGAGGGAGAGAGCGAGGCTCCACCAACAATGCCCCCCACGGATCGCCACCACACTTACAGCTGGGCCAAACACTGCAGCTGCTGCAAAACCCGAGACAAAGAAAAAGACCCACAACTGGGTATGGGGAGGGAGGGGTGGAGGGAGAGGGAGATGCAGAGGGAGACGGAGAGGAAGGGAAGTGAGTAAAACTATCAGAACTGGTTAGGGTATGGAACCCATTTAAATTATTATGTGGAACAAGGAAATGGCAGAAGAGTTGAACAGGTACTTCGGTTCTGTCTTCACTAAGGAAGACACAAACAATCTCCCATATGTACTGGAGGACAGAGGATCTAAGGGGGTCGAGGAACTGAAATAAATTTTCATTCGGCGAGAAATAGTATTGGGTAGGCTAATGGGACTGAAGGATGATAAATCCCCTGGACCTGATGGTCTGCATCCCAGGGTCCTCAGGGAGGTGGCTCTAGAAATAGTGGATGCATTGGTGATCATTTTCCAATGTTCAATGGATTCAAGATCAGTTCCTGTGGATTGGAGGATAGCTAATGTTATCCCACTTTTCAAGAAGGGAGCGAGAGAGAAAATGGGGAATTACAGACCAGTTAGCCTGACTTTAGTGGTGGGAAAGATGCTGGAGTCAATTATTAAAGCGGTAATAATGGGGCATTTGGATAACAGTAAAAGGATTAGTCCAAGTCAGCATGGATTTATGAAAGGAAAATCATGCTTACTAATCTTCTGGAATTTTTTGAGGATGTGACAAGTAAAATGGATGAAGGGAAGCCAGTGGATGTAGTGTATCTAGACTTTCAGAAAGCCTTTGATAAGGTCCCGCATGGGAGTGGTGACAACAATTAGAGCACATGGTATTGGGGGTAGGGTGTTGACGTGGATAGAAAATTGGTTGGCAGACAGGAAGCAAAGAGTAGGAGTGAACGGGTCCTTTTTAGGAATGGCAGGCAGTGGCGAGTGGAGTGCCGCAAGGCTCAGTGTTGGGGCCGCAACTGTCTACCGTATATATAAATGATTTGGAAGAGGGAATTAGGAGCAACACTGGCAAGTTTGCGGATGATACAAAGCTGGGTGGCAGTGTGAACTGTGAAGAGGATGTTAGGAGGTTGCAGGGTGACCGGGACAGGTTGAGTGAGTGTGCAGATGCGTGGCAAATGCAGTATAATATAGATAAATGTGAGGTTATCCACGTTGGTGGCAAAAACAAGAGAGCAGATTATTATCTCAATGGGGTTAGGTTAGGTAAGGGGGAGGTACAGCGAGACCTGGGTGGCCTTGTACACTGGTCACTGAAAGTTGGAGTGCAGGTACAGCAGGCAGTGAATAAAGCTAATGGAATGTTGGCCTTCATAACAAGAAGATTTCAGTATAGGAGTAGAGAGGTTCTTCTGCAGTCGTATAGGGCTCTGGTGAGACCACATCTGGAGTATTACGTACAGTTTTGGTCTCCTAATTTGAGGAAGGACATCTTGTGATTGAGGCAGTGCAGTGTAGGTTCACCAGATTGATCCCTGGGATGGCGGGACTGTCATATGAGGAAAGATTGAAAAGACTAGACTTGTTTTCACTGGAGTTTAGAAGGATGAGGGGGCATCTTATAGAAACATACAATTATAAAAGGACTGGACAAGCTAGATGCAGGAAACATGTTCCCAATGTTGGGCGAGTCCAGAACCAGGGCCACAGTCTTAGAATAAAGGGGAAGCCATTTAAGACTGAGGTGAGAAAAAACTTTTTCACCCAGAGACTTGTGAATTTGTGGAATTCCCTGTCAGAGAAAGGTTGAACAAGTTAGGGCTTTATTCTTTGGAGCGCAGAAGGTTAAGGGGGGACTTGATAGAGGTCTTTAAAATGATGAGAGGGATAGACAGAGTTGACGTGGATAAGCTTTTCCCACTGAGAGGAGGGAAGATGCAAACAAGGGGACATGACTTGAGAATTAAGGGACAGAAGTTTAGGGGTAACATGAGGGGGAACTTCTTTACTCAGAGAGTGGTGGCTGTGTGGAATGAGCTTCCAGTGAAGGTGGTGGAGGCAGGTTCGTTTTTATCATTTAAAAATAAATTGGATAGTTATATGGACGAGAAAGGAATGGAGGGTTATGGTCTGAGCGCAGGTATATGGGACTAGGGGAGAATACGTGTTCGGCACGGACTAGAAGGGTCGAGATGGCGTTTCCGTGCTGTAATTGTTATATGGTTATAGGGCAGTGGAGGCCAAATCACTGGATGGATTGAAGAGAGTTAGATCTAGCTCTGGGGGCTAGTGGAATCGGGGGATATGGGGTGAAGGCACGCACGGGTTATTGATTGGGGACAGTCAGTCATGATTACAGTGAATGGCAGTGCTGGATCGAAGGGCCAAATGGCCTCCTGCTGCACCTATATTCTATGTTTCTAACACACGATAGAATTTACCATGAACATCCCCACACAACGGAATCAACGTTTCCCACTGTGAGGCGATGAAGTTGTCATCTTCTTCTTTGTTTACCCGTGGTCGGGGCCTTTGAGCCTCCTAGGCCCCCTAGCCTGCAGTTGCTGCTACGGCGGTCCGATGTTCAGGCCCTCTTGCCGGGATGATCGGAACTCCGACATCGGAACGGAAGAACATTTCTCAGCGGCTTGGAGTTTCCGAATCGGCCACTTCTTACCGGACACTGCGGCTCCCGAAGTCCACAGGCCAAGCTGGGCGGAGATTCAACACTGACGGCCCTCGGCAAATGGATCCCAGGACTTTGCGATGTTCAAATCAGTGCCGCCCACGGCCAGAAGCTCCACAACCACAGCTCCACGATGTTAATGCAGGATGTGTGTAGGATGGAGCTAGTGTACAGGGTGATCACTGGTCGGTCAGGACTCGGTGGGCAGAAGGGCCTGTTTCCGTGCAGTATCTCTAAAATCTAAACAATACCCAGTGACTTGGCCTCCACCTTTTTTTAATTTCAAAATATACTTTATTCGAGAAATAATTATATACAAGATCCATACAAACTCCATCCAACATTTTCGGAGGCTTTACATAAATTCAATAGTTTCCCCAAACCACAGTTTTACCCCACATCCTTGCCACTCATGTGGCCCACTGGTGTGGAATCCCTTCCCTTATTTTGAGGGGCGTCTCCACCACACCCTGCCCCCCCCATGTTCAGCAGCAGAAGGACCCCAGACTGTGGTCCTCCCGCACCGAGCCTTGGCGTTGGCTGCACCAAGTTTCAATGCGTCCCTCAGCATGTACTCCTGCAGTCTACAGCGGGCCAGTTGGCAACATTCCCCGACGGACATCTCGCTGCACTGGGTGGTGAACAACGCTCGGGCAGACCAAACAGCGTCTTTCACCGAGTTGATGACCTTCCAGCAACACTCAATGTCAGTCTCTGAATTAGTCCCAGGGAACAGTCCGTAAATCACAGAGTCATCTGTGACGGAGCTGTTCGGAATAAACCGCAACAGGGACCCCTGCAGACCTCTCCACACTCTGCAAAGAGGTGGGCAACCGTCTCCTCTCCATAGTGGCTGTCCCGAGGGCAGCGTGTGCTGGTAGTGAGGTTCCGACGGTGCAGGAAGGATCTGACTGGGAGGGCTCCCCTCACCGCCAGCCAAGCCAGGTCTTGGTGCTTGTTGGTGAGTTGTGGCGATGAGGCATTTTGCCAGACAAGCTGGGCAGTCTGCTCTGGGAACCACGCCACAGGATCCAGGGAGTAATTTCCCTGCAGGACGTTCCGTGCTGACCACTGCCCGAAGGACTTGTGGTCAAAGGTGTTGGTCCGGAAGAACCTTTCCACAAATGACAGATGGTGCGGCAATGCCCAACTGACTGGCACATTGTGTGGCACACACACTAACCCCCGACACACTAACACCACCACACACACACTAACCACCCCCACGCACACTAACACCACCCCACACACTCACACGACCACACACACACTCACCCCCCCCACACACTCCCCCCCCACCACACCACCCAACCCACACCCACTAACCCCCCCCACACACTAACCCCCCCCACACACACTAACACCACCACATACACACTAACCCCCCCACGCACACTAACACCACCACACCACACATACCCCCCCCACACCCCCCACACACTAACCCCCCACCCACACACACCCCCCCCCCACACACACTAACCCCCACACACACACACTAACCCCCCCACACAACACAAACCCCCCACACACCCAACCCCCCACACACACTAACACCAGCACACACACACACACCCCCATACACACAAACACTACCCCCCCACACACTAACCCCCCACACGACCACACACACTACCTCCCACCACACACCCACACACACACACACACACACTAACCCCCATACACAAACACCCCCCCCCCACCAGACACACACACACCCCACCACCCACACCCCCCATCCCCACACACAACCCCCCCCCACACACACTAACCCCCCACACACGCCCCCACACACAACCACCCAAACACCACCACACACTACCCCCCACACACACACCCCCCACGACACACACAAACCCCCACACTAACCCACCACACACAAACCCACACTAACCCCCCACACACACACCCCACCCACACTAACCCCCACACACACCCCAGCACACACACTAACCCCCCCACACACACACACTAACCCCCCCACCACACAAACCCCCACACCAACCCCCACACACACTCCCACACTAACCCCCCCACACACACCCACATACACACACTAACTCCCCACACACACTAACCCCCACCCCACACTAACACACCCCCCCCCCACACACACACACTAACCATCCCACTTGATATTATATTAATATTATTCATGGGCTCCTTTTAACCCATCCCCGCCCTGTCCACTGACACATAGCACCTAACTCGCAGGCATGTCTTGAGCAAGGAGGGTAGAGCGAGGGCAGAGACAGAGAGAGTGGGGCAGAGAGAGAGGTGGTACAGAAGGGGAGAGAGGGGGGGGGGGGGGGGGGGAGTGTGGGGAGGGGGTTAAAGGAGGGGCTTGGGAGTGAGTGAGGGGAGAGGAGAAGGGAGTAGAGGGGGGAGGGGGGGGAGGGGCGTCACTGGCAGTGCGTGGAAAACAGCGCAGGCCGCGCACAGCAGACCTATTCTGACATCATCAGCGAGACCATCTTGTTTATTTTCAAAGTTTTACCGGGTCTGTAAACATCTTCATAAATAACTCGAGAAATAAAGCATGAATTTTTCAGATAAGGCGGGTTTGGACTCCTGGAGGAAAATCTCTACTCGAATATGTAAAATATTTACCGTTACCGTGTTGTTTTTTCGAGAAGATGTGATTACACACAAACATCACACACACAAATACATACACATCCAAGATTAGAGTTTTATAATTATAGAGACATGGAGGAAAGCTTATCAAGTTCAAGTTGGAATTTATTGTCACATAGATCAATTAAGGTACAGTGTTATTTGAGTTACCATACAGCCATACTAAGTAAAAAGCAACAAGACACACAACCACATAAAATAAAATTTAACATAAACATCCACCACAGCGGAATCCACATTCCTCACTTTGATGGAAGGTAATAAAGTTCAATCATCTTCCCCTTTTGTTCACCCGTGGTCGGGGCTGTTGAACCCTCCGCAGTTGCCGCTCCCTGCCGACGCACTACATAAAAGTCCCTTTAAACTTCCATGATCCAAAGACATCCTCATGAAGAAGGCCTCTGCTTGGACAGCTATCCAGCCAGAAGACGCAAAAGCATTGTGGGAGTTTGCGATATTTCTTTGGTATGAAAGAAATGACTACCCTCTTAGACTACATGCAAACAATGAATATGGTTTGCAATATGAAAATGATCACTCTAAAATTGCCCTATAGACATAGAGAAAAGATAAAGCTGGTCTGTTAGAGGGAAATGAGAATCAAGAGGCCATGCTTCCTGATTTGGTGAACTTCATTTAAATGGAAGTACAGTTCATGTCAAAGTTCATGTCAAATTTATGCCACGGGAGTATTCAAGATCCTAAACCAATCGTAACTGTCAAAGGTTCTAACTTTACTAAAACAAAAGGAAGATCAGGACCTAAGGGAAGTAGTTTGATTCCACTGTAATACCTGCTGAAACGAGAGCCAAGATGGTTCTGCTTGTCATCGAGACGAAGACAGAGGAATGATGAACAGATGACCCACGAGGGGAGGGGCTGTCGATGACTGGTCAGCTCGGACCTTGCATCCCATCCCAAGAATGGACACCGCATTCTCGACAGGACCAAGGATGGCTTGTAATAGGAACACTTCTCCATCCGTTTCCCACCAGAGATGGCTCGCCTCCCGAGTTCTACCGGCATTTTTGGAGGGGAATGGACAGGCGAAGTGTCGGGTCTGGACCCTTCTTTGGACATGGAGTCGGGGGTGAAAGCTTGAAAAAGAGATGGGATCGGGACAGACTCCAGGACTTGATTAGGAGGGGGGAGTCTCCTTAATTTGGAGAATTCAATGATCATGTCATTGGGCTGTAAGCTATGAGGTGCTGTTCCTCCAGTTTGTGTGGCCCAGGACAGAAACATCAGTGTGGGAGTGGGAAGGGGAATTAAAATAGTTGGCAACGAGGAGATCCTGCAGGCTGTGGCAGACCGAGCGCAGATGTAGGAAAGCACACCTAGTCCTGATACATTAGACAATAGACAAGAGACAATGTGCAGGAGTAGGCCATTTGGTCCTTTGAGCCAGCACCACCATTCAATGTAATCATGGCTGATCATCCACAATCAGTACCCCGTTCCTGCCTTCTTCCCATATCCCCTGATTCGCTAACTTTAAAAGCCCCAACTAGCTCTGTCTTGAAAGTATTCAGAGATATGTAGAGGGGACTTCAATGTGGTCATGAATCATAATTTGGATACAACAAGCCTAAAAAAAAGACCCAAGATGCATCTGACCAAGTTCATTAACACAGCAGTGCAGGAAATGGGCCTAATTGATGTTTGGAGAGAACTTCACCCTTTAGAAAGGGACTACACACACTATTCAGTACCTCACTCAGTCTACTCCAGGATTGACTACTTTTTAATGATTACGGGTAAAAGCCACAGGATCACAGAGTGTAAAATCGGGGTGGCAGATATATCTGATCACAGTGCGATCAGCTTGACAGTACACCTGAATAGTAGAAAAATATATACTGTTTGGAGGCTCAATGTGGGTATTTTGAATAATAAGGCAAATGTGGAACAAATAAGGGAAGAGATAAAAAGGTACATAGAAGAGAATGATAATGGGGATGTGGATCCTGTAATACTGTGGGATGCTATGAAGGCAGTTATACGTGGAAAGCTGATCGCCCTGACATCATCACAAAAAAAGGCCCGGCCAGCTACGTAACAACATAAAGTAGAAAAACTGAAAGAATTGGAGAAAAAACATTAAAACATACAGGACCAGTTGGTACTAAAACAGATTAAGGAAATAAGAGGGGAGGTAGACGAGATCCTAGGGGGAGATAGGGAAAAAAGGGCAAGATTTGTAAAGCAGAACTATTATGAAGCAGGTCCACAAGCAACTAGACTCCTGGCCAGACACCTGCGTAAACAGCAGGCCTCTAATACAATTCATAAAATAAGAGATCCTAAAACCAATCGATTATCACATGAGCCAGATGAGATAGAAAGAATATTTGAAGAGTATTATAAGAAACTCTATTCTAAACCACCATCAGCTGACGAAAGGACAATGAGAAGTTTTCTTAACTCACTTGACCTGTCATCCATTGGCGAGACACAAAGTAATACCATTATGTCACAATTTAAGGTTAAGCAGCTGGAAGCTGCAATCAGTAGACTTAAGGCTAGTAAATCACCAGGCAGCGATGGGTTTCCACCAGAATGGTACAAGGCCTTTAAGAAAGAGCTAACACCTCTGCTCCTGTCTTGCTTTAACTGGGCCCTTAAAGAGGGCAGGGCTCCCCCATAATGGAAGGTAGCAATTTATTACCATTTTACCCAAGGAAGGCAAAGACAAAGAGCAATGTAAAAATGTCAGGCCAATCTCAATTTTAAATGTAGAATACAAACTATTTACCTCAATCATTTGCAAAAGACTCGAGACTTTTGTACCAGATCTGATTAATGAAGACCAAACTGGATTTATCAAGGGACGTCAATCACAGGTCAATATTAGAAGAACCCTCCACATTGTGGATAATGGTAAAAAAAAGATACAAATATGGTCCTGGTCAGTTTAGATGCAGAAAAAGCCTTTGATAATGTTAGTTGGGTATTTTTATAAGAAGTACTGAGGTGATTTGGTTTCAATGAAGATGCAATTCGGTGTATTAAAACAATATATCAGGAGCCTACAGCTAGGATTACGGTAAATGGAAACCTATCAAAGTGGACCCAGTTAGAGAGGGGCACAAGACAAGGATGCTGTCTTTCTCCTACTCTCTTCGTTTTGTATATTGAACCCTTAGCACAAGCAATAACCAGAGAGAAGACCTGCAGGGGGTCAAAATAGGGGGGAAAGAACATATCATTGTTTTTTTCGCTGATGATGTCATTATTTTTCTTGAACGACCAGATATATGTCTCCCAAATCTAATGAACCTATTTGAAATATATGGATACTACTCAGGGTATAAACTGAATATAACAAAAACACAAATTCTTTCATTCAATTATTCTCCATCCCAACATATCAAAGACACATATAATCTGAAATGGAATTCTAAAACAAGGCAGTATCTTGGTGTAACTATAACCAAAACATGTTACAACATGTTTGAAACCAATTATAACAAAATTGAAGAAAATATCAAAAAGGATGTTGAAAGGTGGTCGACCCTTCCTCTAGACTTCAGTGCCAGAATACAAACGGTAAAAATGAATATCCCTACCTAAATTACTATATTTATTCCAATCTCTGCCAATTAATGTTCCCCGAGACAAATTCAGATAAGATGATTCTCTAGATTCATTTGGAATAGCAAAAAAACAAGAAAATATAACTAACAACGACCGTCAACTGCCGAAAAGCAAGGTGGAATGGCTTACTAAAATCTGAGGAAATACTTTTATGCAGCTCAACTCAGACCTCTGGCTTGTTGGTGTAGACAACTGATTATGAATTTCGATGGAAAGAAATGGAGAGGGAGATACAGGGTTTTACCAGACCCAGATTTGATGGAGGAGACAAATATCTGAGAAGGGCTTTGAGACATGTATGGATCAATGTAGCATTTCGTTTTAGAAATAGGAAATGTTATAGTTGGAAAAGCAAATTAAACGAGGGGTTCACGCATGAAGGGGTTCAATAATGATTCACGGTTTAAGCAGGGTTTGATTCCAAGATTCAAAGAAAGGGCACAAAAAGGCATTAACGGCAAGGATCCCAGTTTCAGAAAACTGGACCAGAGTTTATGCGGCTTACAAGCTT